>NW_020956935.1:13779-51781 GCF_003031625.1 Empidonax traillii
CCCCCCCCCCCCCCCCCCCCCCCCCCCCCCCCCCCCCCCCCCCCCCCCCCCCCCCCCCCCCCCCCCCCCCCCCGCCCTCCAGGGGTGCCTCTCCCGGCGCGCACGCGCGGATCCCGCGGGCGGCGCATGCGCGTTCCCGCTGAGGGCCGGTCGGTGCTCGCTCCTCCCGCCGCTCCCGCCGCCCCGGGCCCCGCGATGTGGAGCGGCCGCGCGGCCCCGCCGGGACCGGAGGAGCCGGAGCCAGAGGAGGAGGAGGAGGAGGAGGAAGGAGCAGCCCGGGGCCCGCGCTGCGTGTGGGCGCGGTGCTCGTGGCCCTGCGCGGCGCCGGGCGGCCTGTCCCGGGCGCTGTGCGTGCGGCGGGGCCCCGCGGACGGCGAGCCCGGGTGAGGGGGAGGCGGGCGGGCTGAGGGGGCGTCGGGCGGGGCCGGGCGGCGGCGGGGCTGGCGGGGCAACACCTGTGGTTTCCATGTGGGGTTTTTTCCCCCCTCGCAGTGGAGAGCCCGTGGTGGTGGAGCGGCAGGAGCGCGGGCAGGAGCCCTGCGAGCTGCGGCTGGAGTGCCGGCCCGGCGCCGCGATGGTGTCCGTGGGGATCCTGAGCCAGGCCCGCAACATGGAGGTGTACGTGGGAGAGGAGTACTGCGGCACCGGGCGGGGACAGAGCCGCGGACACCGCCCGGACACGGGGTGAGTACGGGGCACGGGGGGGACGGGGGTGCTCACGGCCCCCAGGCAGCCTCGTATTTTGAGTGTGTGTGTGTATCTCTGTCAGGGGCTCCTGCTGTGAAAGACACGATGTTTTTAAAAAGAGTGAGGGAATTGGGGTTGTTCAGCCTGCAAAAGGGAAGGCTTGAGGTGACCTAGTTGTGCCGTCAAGAGAGATGAAGAGAGGCTATAAAAGCACGGAGTGGCAGGACAAAAGGGAGTGGCTTCCCAGCGACAGAGAACAGGTTTAGATTAGATATGAGGAAGAAATCCTTCGTGCGAAAGTGCTGAGGCCCTGGCACAGGTTGCCCAGAGAAGCTGTGGCTGCCCCATCCCTGGAAGTGTCCAAGGCCAGGTTGGACGGGGCTTGGAGCAACCTGGGCTAGCAGAAGGTGTCCCTGCCCATGTCAAGGGAGTTGGAACTAGATGGTCTTCAAAGTCCCTTCAAACCCAAACCATTCTGTGATTTAGGGAAAGATCTCTTGTGTCTTTAATAAGTAGTCATCCCACACTTTAAGGAAAAAGAGAGGAAAAAAAGAAAGTTTTGTTTTCCCCTTCGATACTTCCTTCCATACTTTGCCGGGGGGAATAAACCAACGTTTCTATTTTGTTTGTAAGTCATTACATGGCACGTCTTAATTAGCTAAATAGAAAACAGAGGACCCAGAGCCTCAGGGAAGGTGTGTGAAGAATATAGTGAGCCTCAAAAGCTTCTCTAGTACATAGTGCGTGTACACGTACAACTAATTTTTTTATGTACGTATTCCGTAAGATTCATCACAAGTTGCATGTAAGCATTAAAACTGCCTTTGGAAACAAAAAAGGTGCTCAAACCTAGAAACTAAAACTATTAGAAACATTAAAACAGCATTAGAAATATGTTGGGTCAGTCTTGTTTCTTACCTAAATATTCACCAATATAGTCTGTTTCTACAAATAACAGCAGTACTTTGTGTATTGATGTCACAGCTCATTTATTTTACTTTTGTAGTGAAACCGAAGAGGTTACTTTATACCACAAGTACCATAAGTTTGAATGCCCTTCACCCTCCTGTAGAATTAAGGTAAGGAATTAAACACAATTGTTTTATTTTCCTTGGTGTTTTTAGTCCCTGAATTGACTAAATTGCATGGCTCTTCATCAAATTATTGGCTTTTATACCCTTCAACTAACAACCTAAAAATCTGTTAGTTGGTACTTTGTCTTGATAGCAGAGTTCTTCTGAATTTGTATCTCAGTTTTCATGAAAACTTTATATTAGAGGAAAAAAATCATAAATCAGGTAAACTGCAGATCTGTAATTAGAACTGTTAATTCTGATGTGGTTAGATAAGCTTTTGAAAATCATATGGCCACTACTCTTACATGCTTAGAAGATCAAGGCCTGATTTATCTTTGGGGCACTCAGGCACCTCCATTCCAGTCAGAATTTTCTGGGGAATAATAGCAAGGAGAAATGGGCTGAATTTCTCTGGAAAAGAGTTCAGCATAATTTCCCCCAAGACTCAAATGCACTGTCCCCTACGTACAAAGAAATTGAAACTGTGGGGGGTTTTTTTTTCTAACCAAAATATTTTTTGTTTCTTCTTGCAATAGCTGCTCTCCTTTGGTGAGACACAGAGAGTACTCATCAGTAAAATAATTGTAGAAGTGAAAGCAGTGTCTGCAAAACTAGCAACTGATTTTCCCTCACTAGGCTCGAGCATAGATCTAGACAGAGTGCAAACTATAATGGAATCCATGGGATCCAAGTTGTCTCCAGGTGCTCAGCAGCTCATGGACATGGTCCGATGTCAGCAGAAGGTAAGTCACTGTGCTCTTCTGTGAGCATGAACACTACTGACCTGAGACCTTTCCAGCTTAAGAATGTTCTAAATTGATACAGTGAAAAAGATTTGATGTTTGTTTGTTTGTTTGTTTTTAACCCACACTTTCTGCCACTTTAATCCTGGTTTAGCTGTTGCCACTCGCGTGAGTGCAGTGAGGAGAGATTGTGTGCTCCAGGAATCACTGTGCACACACCAAGGCCAGAGTTAATAACTCTTCATTATTATATTAAACTTCACTGTGACTGCTTGTCAAGGATGGTGGGCACATTCCCTGGAATGTTTAGGATGTAGGTAGATGGCCTGGTTTTGACCTTTACGGTCATTATGTCACCTTCAATCAAAGGGAACGTGCTCTTACAGAGCATTTACTTGACTGAGATCCTGATCCTGTGGAGTGAACTGTTCCAACAGAATCCCGAATCCATATGATGTTAAAAATGTTCAGTCCTGGGGACACACTGTGTTAAAAAGCCAGTAAAGCTCTTTTCTTAGAGAATGACAAGATAACTAACACATCATATGTACAGCAAAAACATCTTCCTGTGCTTTTCCATAAGAATGTAATTCAGAACTGCTTTTAAAATCTTTACATCACACTAGTAGAATATTGAGTTATATCTATTGGTATTACTGTATAATTTCCAGGCTATTTCAGTATTATTAATTGTGTTATTTTTCTTCCCATCAGAACAGTTTACCTCTTGGAGACAAACTTAGTTGGCTGTTGGGGAAGAATTCCGACTTTGGAGGTGACCGTGCAATAGATGGATTGCGCAGCGCAGCTGTCCAGTCATCCCCGAGTCACTCAGCCAGTGAACCTCTGCCCCTTAAAAATCATTTAACAAGTGAAACAGTCTATAAAGACCTAAAAATAAGTCGTGATCTGAACACAGAGGTACCCGAGAGAGGGAACGCTTTTGACTCTGAAATCAGACTTGCTGCCCAGCAAAATGCAGTTGACCTCAGAAACGATTTGAAAGTCGTGGGATCTTTGCATGTGCAGGAACAAGCGGGTGAAAGCCCAAATGTAGCCAACCCACAGGTGCTTCTTCCCTTTCTTCAAAACTTATGCAGTCAGGTGAGTCACCTCCGGCTAAAGGATGGAGAGAGGCAGCTCAGGAAAAACTCAGTGGCTAAAGAGGAAGGCGTTCAGTGTGTTGGGTGAGTTGAGTTTGTGATACTTCTGAAAGTAGTAGCTTTACTGTATTTATTGGCTGGTTTAAGCAAAATGAGTAATTTTATTCTCTTCAACAGCAGCAAATCTGAAATGGTATGTGGTTTTAAAGGCTGTGTGGCAATGAGTGTGGTTACAATTTTTCAGACGGGCTGCTTGAACGTGGGAGTTTTTTCAGAACAAATCACATCATTTGTTGCTACTAAACTGTTTGTCTTTTACCTCCGTTTCACCTCTTACAATTTTTAAAAAGTATGTTCCTGCATTTCCATACACGTGTAGTTTGCCTTTCTTGTCTTTCACTACATTTACATTTTGACTCTTTCTACCTCCCAAATCCCTGTGTCTTCCTTTTCCCCCACAATGTGACCCAACCTTTTTGCTGTACTTGATGTGTACCTGTTCCTACTCCTTTGTTGGCATTTCTGGAGCAGACTTTGATACCTAAGGAACAATAGTGGAAATTGTGAGATATGGGAATGTTGTGTAGGAATTGGGATTGCAATAGAGCCTGAATATCTCCAGCTCCTGAAAGAACGCAGTGTTTTTGAAGAATGCAGTCCAAACCAAAGAGTTGCATAGTTTGGATAATTCTGGAAGCACTTCTGCTGAGAAGGACAAAGTGTGCCATGCTGACAGGATTTGAACTCTGTGTGTACTGTTGAGTTGTGTGGGTTTTGTTTTGTCTAACTAAGCTCTGTAATGCATCCTTGAGCCTTTGAAAAAATAAGGTTGACGGAAGATGACTATATACTGTAGAATGTTTATGAAAAAAAAAAAGAAATTTAAAATGTGGTAGGCAGAGTATTTTATTGTGCTCATAAATATAGTTTATTGCCTAATAAATGAGATTTTACATTTAAAAGAAGTTCAAGTGCCCAAATCTCTAATATGCTCCTTGTCATTAAGAAATAGGTTATATTTAACTCTTATATTTGCTCTTTTTACAGAGTGGAACAACAGCCTATTTGCTCCTATTTGGAGAAGATCATCTCCAAAAATATGGATCTGATGGAGAAAAAGCTAATGGACTATATTGATCAGCAAATCCAGGCTCTTCAGGCACACATAGACAATAAAATGGTTCTCTTGATGGACTTGGTTCAGAACTCGAAGCCAAACAAAATTTCACAAGCACACTATGATTCTAACGAAGGGTTTTCCAATGGAGAGAGATGAACAGAGATGTAGGATTTCAGTGTAAATATTTTAAGGGCAATTACATTTACAAAGCTTAGTATTTATGAATTTACAGCTGTAAGGAAACCTCAGTGTTGTTAACTTGCATTTTGTTACTGTAATTCTACCCACTGTTGCACACAGTTGTTAGTTTTATGAAAGATCTTAGGAATGTGTGTTTTTTTCCTAAATATGAGAGTTTTGTATGCCCTTTGTGGCTTATTTATTTCAAGAACACGTGCTGAAAGCCATATGAACAGTCCCCCAGTTTCAGTTTGACCTCTGAATAAACTGAGTTACTGCATATCTTTTTTACCTGCACAGAATCAGTTCACTTTTTTTTGGAAGGTCAGCCTTCAAACTTCATTCTTTTTGTTGCTCTTTGATTCTGGGCTGCAGCATTTAACTTGAACTCTGGGGGGGCTTTGTGGTAAAACCCTAAGTTGGGTGCAAAGACATTTGGGAATAAAATGGGGATACTTTGACTCAACAAGCAGCACAGACATGTAGAATTGAATATCTTTATTTAGTCTGCCTAATATTTTCTTCTCCAGGAAAACTGATGTCTTTTAAGGAGACTGTCACGTCTTGAGGGTTGTAACTCAGGAGCAGATTGGGAAGAGAGTAGAGTTTGCTTTGAACAGACATCTTGCAGTTGTCCCTCAGCTGAACTCCTGCCAGGAGCGGTTTCAAAGTGATTGGAGAAGATAAAAAGTTTTGGTTGTTTTTTTTGGTTGTTTGGTTGGGTCTTTTTAAGAAAAAAGGATTGTAATTTCTTGTACTTTATACCTGTAAAAATTTGGTTTTACATGCTTTCTAAGAAACACTCTGAGGTAGACACATACTCTTTTTCAACTCAGAGTTAAAAAAGAGTACTAAGTTGAGAGGTTTTTTAATTTGGTGTTTGTTGGATATTTTTTTTATTATAAGAGAAGTTGAAATATTTACTCAAGTGGTGTTGGTTTCCAATGCTGTTAATTTGTAGATTTTTTTTTTTCTCACAATTTTTGTTTATTCCCTCTTCAGGTGATAAATCTGCATAGGAGTTGACACAAATGCAAAAATCTCCTCAAGTAGTTAAAATGAGCTCTGGATTTTTTGGTAACTGTATCCTGCTTGGTGTTTGTGATGTTTCAGTGTCACAGCTACCACAATGAGAATATTTGAGACCAAAACCACAAGTGCAAAAGTGTAGAAATTGTATTGTTGCAGGCTTGGGGTTTCTTCAGTGTCTGCTGTAGTGAGGGATTCTGTGTAGAGAAAAAAAAAAAAAAGTGTTTAAAGTTTTGAATACCATTGCATTTCCAGGGAAATGATATAAACATTTTTCAGGTATTTTTGTTCTGAGGAGCTGACCCACCCAGTGTACAAATTCTGAATATGTAGCACTGAACAGTTGTAAAAATTGGTAATAAAACAGTTGTTGGAGAAGAGCATCACGATGTTCTTTGGGCTTGCTGCAGCCAAGGTTCTGCCAAGCTGTGCTGTCACTGTTCTTTACAACCAGAGGGGTTTAAGACATTTGCTGAAGCAAATCTGGGCAAAAAAAAGGTGGTTCTAACCCTGAGTCTTCTAGTGGTTTATTAACTTGGCCTCAGTAAAACTCGTTCTGTGCTCTACAGGACTTCGGGTGTGATCTCATTACACCTGAACCCCGCTCACAGTACAGATGTGTCCAGTTTCATGCACCTGGATGCAGAATCTTTCACTGTGGAAATAAATGGCAACTTAAATAAAACTGGGTGGAGTTGAGTGCAGCGTTGGAAGACATGCAGGTCATAACCAAGCCAGAATATCATTTGGAACGTGGTTTTTAAGTGGTCTGTGTCTTGAGAAATGAGCTTAATGTTTTGCCATTCATAACCCTTTCTGAATGAACGCAGATCCTGCAGACACTGCTGCAACCAGGAGTGAGGGCTGCTCTTTCTGCTTCGAGAGCACATCTTAACCCGAAAGGCCCCCACTCTGCCCGTTTGAGAAGTGCTGCTGTGGCTTCACAAAACACAAACTTGGTTGAACCCCTCACTCTGATGCCTCGTTTGCTTTGAACTGGTCTCATTCACTTTTTTCATTAGAGGTATGAAGGTAATTGATTTACACCGTGGAAGTGCTAAATGAGGTTTTAAATATCTATATATTTATCTTACCTGAGTGCTGAGCAGACCTGAGATCTCTCTTCAGGCAGATGGGACCCACTGCAGTGTTAGTTTTCCACGTGTGAGGAGAAATGTCTCTCTTTTGCCTGGAGATGCAGCCTTTGGTGCAGCGAGAGTTTGAGCTGTTGCTGTCACAAATGGCAACATCACACTGGAGATAAACCGATGGGAAGCTCCTCAGGAACCTGAAGGCATTAAATTTGAACCTTCCACGGTGCTCAAGGGGCGGGTAGGTCACCACAGTGTCATCTTTATTGCAGCTGCAATGGGATTTACAGATCTATTAAAATAGTCCCCATGCAATAATCATTCTTGCTAAGTCCTGTTGTCTGTAACTGCAGCATTTAATTAGGGCATTGTTTTCATATCTGGGCACACAATGATGTGGTGAATGTTTCTCCTGCCTCTTTTTATGTAATGACTTTAAATTTCTCTGAAACTCAGCTTCCAACCACAGCCTACTAAAGAAGGTGAGTGGAGGACATATAAAACCTTTGAAATTTAGATTGTATTATAGAAGAATATAATAAAATTAGAGTCTTACCCACTTCTGATTAAGTCATATGTCGGCGACCCAAAATCAGGTTGTGGAGATGCTGTGCAGGTATCAACAAACACCAGCAGGTTTGGGTCAGTGGACTGAAGACTGACTTGAGCAAAGAGGGTTTGGTTCAAGTCTACATAGTATGGGGACTGATGAACGGGCTCAGAGAAGGAATCTGAGCTGTAGAAGGCCATGCTGACATTGTATCTCCCCATGGCAGTTATGTTTTGGATGACGTTATTTCTCGTTACGTAAAAGACTTCTAAGGTTGAGTTGTTTTCCATTTTGCATTTCGCAATAATCTCTGTGTTCTTCTGACGGGTGATGACGTTCCCAGTCGAAGAGAGAGAGATGATGTTGGTGTAAGTGATGCTGTGACCTTCCTCCTGCAGGAGGAACCATCAGAGGTGCTCAGCTGTGGTTGTAGGAGCAGAGCAGTTGAGAGCAATTGCACTTAAATTACAAAGCTGCCCAGCTGTGCCTTGAGATACCTTGGAAATGTGGAACAGGCTGCAACCAAAAACATTATCAATCCTCCTGTTTTTCCAAAAGACTGAAGCAACCCTTGCAGCAAAAAGGTTAAGGAATACTGCATGGAGTGTGGAAAGTACCAAAGCTGCACTTCAGCCACCCTTAGCAGAACAATGCTATGATTTAGCTCCTCAGGATTTTGGGGGGTTAATTTGTATGGATCCTCCTGGACTTCCTTTAAAGGGCTCATTGATCATCAGGTTCTTAAAGAGGGAAACTACTCATCCTACTTCAAGATAGGAAACATGCAATAGGATGAGTTAATTGAAAGTAAATCAACTTAAATCATAAACTGCTTTTACGAGTTTTCTCATTCATGAGCTGTTATTAACTTATTCAAAAGTTACAACTTTTCTTTCCCCCCTTACCTTTTTAATTGTTCCACAGCTGGTCAGTGGGAAGGAAAATGTCACCAAATCTGTCACAACTGGTCTGCAGGATGGATCAATCAGCTGCAGGGGAGATTCATTATAGCCAAGGGAGGCCAGGTAAGGCTTGCTCAAGACAATTTTCATGCTGTCTGAAGAGCATGTAAGGAATGCTGCCATTGGAAGAGAAATTAAAAAAAAAAAACAAAAACCCAGAAACACATGAGCAACAAACTGCCATGGTCATTTCTCGTTTGGTAGCTCATGTACATTTGAGGTCATGCAGAAGTTGCAACAGAATTTCATGCTCAACTTCAAAACTGTAAGCAAAGCCACGTAAAACTCACCCTGAAAGTTTAATTTTAAACCCAGTAACACAGAACGAACCTCTGCCTTTAAAAAAGGGAAAAGGAATCAGTGCTAGTGCAGAATGATGGGTGAGGAAATTGATTATTTTTTAGACTTTAGAGCCTCCCTTTCCACCAGAGTTAATGGCAAGATGGGCATGCAAACATTTAAAACCAATAAGGAAAATGGTCCAGCTTTGGAGAAAGAAACTTATGGCACAACTAAACCCTGTTTAACCAACCAGTGTAGGCCGTTTTCCTGAGCATCTCAGGGAACAAAACCATTTAAACCAACCAGTCAATAAGAGTTTATCTTTGCATCTCTAGGACGGTAACTATGCCTGCTTTGTCCAAAAAACAGGAAAAACTCAGACTTTCAGCGGTGCCAGCCAGAAAAAAAGGACCCAAAAGTGAGAGAACAGGTTTTCTTTTGCAGATGGGTCAGGTAATTATGCTCTGTGGGTGAGACTAATATGGGATTTTTGTGTGTAAAGAAGATGAACAACTACCAGGCTTAAATCCTTAGTGCCAACCATCAGTTATTTTCCATGTTTTTAAGGGAAAAAGCAGATGTGAGAATAAGAACCAGCATCCTCCTGAGGTAGCAAGTGCACTCACTGTCGGGCTCCACGGGACCTGGCAGTGGAACACTGGAATACTGAGCTGAGAATCCCCTGTAGGAGCTGGAAGAGTCTGTGGCCAACACAACTGTCATCACGTTGGAAGAAGATTCAAACGTGGGCTGGGCACGGCCACACACTTTCCCTATCAAGCCAGTGGTGGTGGTGAGGCCATCATAGACTGCTGTGAAGTCCAGCTGGCAGTTTTTGTCCAGTTCCAGGCTGTAGACAGAGGGAAAATTATTACAGGGAGATCCGAGTGTAGATAATTTTGCTCATACTGGGCAGGGCATCCAGGGCAGATTGAGTGTCTGGTGAATTCCACTCAGCCGAAATAAAAGAATGGGGAACAGCAGAACGCACCAACAGGCCTTGTTAAAACCAAATAAAACATGGGAGACACATAAAAATTACTATATTCCGTAGAAGAAATAATTTTTCTTAAATGCTTTTAAACAGAATGGATGAAGAGTAATAGAGCATGAGGGTGTTTACTCACAAAAAATCCAGGAACTGTAGGTTTATCTTCGAGTTTTTTGGTGTTTGTATGTGCCAGACACAGTATGTGAATGCAGGGTAAGGTGCTGGGTAGTTGGGGCTGCTAAATGTTCCATTGGGACCAGTTAATTGTCCCCCACAATTCACAGGCTCTGATAAAAGAAGAGCAGATGTATTGATAACGGAATAGGTCATAAAAAAATAATATCTAAAGTTATGTAAGTGGAAGGACTGTTTCTTTAGGGTTCCATTATTTTGGAAATGGTTAAAGGTTTTTACATTTAGGGTAAATTAGGTGCCCTCTTGGAAATCTGATAATAAAGGTACTACACCAACCCTGAGAGATTGTGTATTACAGAAATCTGTAAAACCTTGGTCATGATCTGTATGGCAGGGAAAAATCTGCAAGTTTGAGAGATTTTACTTGATAGACAGAGGCAAAAAAAATCAAGTCAGTGGAAATCTCAGAAAGACAAGTGTGGACTGGAAATAGGGCACAATTTTTCAGCAGCAAAGTTAAAAACAGGAGCAGCATGAACTGGGATGTGGTGACCACTCTGTAAAACTGAAGATTTTAAGGGGTTAATACCATGTCATCAGGTCAGCGGAAGCAAAGGGACTGTTCACAAGCTGAGATCAATTTTGTCCAAGCTATTCTTATCTTCTAAGGGAAAAAAGGAGCTTGTTGAGCGAAACCCCTTTTCTGCCTTCTATGACCTGTACTCAGCAGGAGTTCTGACTGGATGGTCAAGTTCTCTTTCTGGGTAAATGCTGCAATATTTGCAAACTGAGTAGATTTAGTAGAAGGCTGTAAGTAAGTCCCATAATGCTGCCTTTGTCATAATTTTTCTAAGCAAAATTTAACCTTTTAGTGTCTCTGCAAGTGCACTGTTTGTGGCCTCTTTCATTGCTTTTTTTGCCCCACACCATTCTCTAAGGCCCGTAGACCTGAGTGAGACTAATTAAAGATTCTATTAATGGTCTCTAATTGCAGTCCCAAACTTTCCCTGAATGGTGCAGTTCAAGAGGAATTTAATGACTTACTTGATTCTGGTGAAAAGAAGTAGTAGAAGACAAAGAAGTTTCGTGTGAAATCCACGGAGTTTGTTGTTATGAGAAAAGTTAAACTGCCTGAAGATGATTCAAGCACTGGGACTGCATCAGTGTTGTTACACACTTGTCCAAGAAGAGGTGAATGAGTTGAGGGACCATCATACACTTTAATGCTTTCTGTTTCACAGCTCGAAGAAGGAGCAAATCTATTGGGGAAAAAAAAAACAAACAAACAAAAAAAGAAACAAAACAGGTGAGAAACACCTGAGCTCACTGATAGATAAATAGGATCACAGATAAATGTATGCACATGGGTTGGGCAAATCCCACAGATACAGGCTGGGAAGGGAAAGAATTGAGAGCATCCCCAAGGAGAAGGACCTGCAGGTGCATGAGAAGCTCAACAAGACCTGAAAATGTGCATTCCAGAAAATTAAACCATTTTTGTACAAAAGTACAAAAGCACCTGCAGGAAATACTTACTTAAAATAGGAGAAAATGAGCCTAATTGTTTGATTTACATTCTTCTGAATTTGCCAGGTGCAGCTTGCATTTGCATTCAGTTCAATCCTTAGGGCTTTGTTGAGCTCATGAAGTGAAGCCCCGCAGTGAGGTGTACCTGGTGAAGAACAGCAGCCACAAAAAAACAGCTGGCAAGGATCTCTCAAGTTTTCTCCTGCAATAATATCTCATCCTCCGTTATGGAAAGACTCTGGGACAGCTCATCATGGAACAGATAAGAATAATTTTCTGCTTTATTTATTTATTTATTTGTATTACTACAGTTTGTGAAACCTGGTGAATCAAACGGTAAAAGAATATTAGAAACTAATATTAACCTAATTTTCCTAGTAGCAGAGAAAAAGGACAGTTAAGAAAACACACAGATCAGACCAGCAGCAAAGCTGGAAGTGCCAAGTGATGCAGGACACCTCAGCAACTCTCTTCAGCAAGGTTTATCACCACAAGCACTTTAAAGATCTTTCCCCTACACTGAATTCCCAAAGATCCTTGGATCTGGTCCTGAGGTTCAGCCCTTGACTTAGAAGAATTTGGGAACCTACACCTGGGCAACCAAAATGCTTTTTTTTTTTGGTTTGAGCTTTTCAGATTTGAACTTCTACAGGACTATGTGTAGGATCATTTTGTGTTTACTGCTGCACACAATCCTGATCCTCATCTCTGGAAGGACACTACCAAACAGGGAAAGCTTCAGAGAACGGCAACAGAAATGATCAGGAGATTAGAATATCTTCCAGGCAAGGAATAAGTAAATGGACTGAAGCATTGGAAGGTTGGAAGTCAGAGAATGAGGGGAAAAGGGAGGTGCCAGAGGTCTATAAATTGATAATACAAGATATTCTCTTCCAATACAGCAACGAAGTGGCCTGGAATGAAACCAGTAAGTTGTAGTTGTTTTTTTTTTTTTTCTTTGCACATGAATCTTTGGTGCAGGGTGATGGGGAAGGTAAAAGTAAAATATAAACCAGGTCAAATCTCGGAAAGAAAAAGCCATTGTTACCTATTAAAGACAAATACAGCATTTTCTCTGTTTCAGAAGCCGTGAGCCACGTTTGCTGGTGGCTGGGAGAGTATTTTAGGGAAGTATTATGCAGGTTTGTATCCATATTTTTGCCTGAGCATCCTCTCTTGACTGTTTCTGGGTTCAGCATGTGGGGCTACCTGGACTTAACCTAGTTCTCTTATGAAAAAAAACACAACCCAGCTATGTCTGACATCACTGACATCGCTTAATAAGTCATGAAGGAGTTCAGTAATTCTGGAATTTCCTGTACCATTGTATAGGAAACTTTAGAGAAAGCTTGTAATCCAATTTGAGCCTAAGATCACCTTTCTACTTTAATATTAATCTAAAAATAATTGTCTAAAACAGCCAGAAGAATTTTCTATACGGCCTATGCAGTCCCAGATAAAAAGGTTCAGGGTTTCTGATGGACTCCAGAGGGAAAAGAGATATTTAGGAGAGACTTTTAAATACTTTTTTCACCACATGTGCCACCTCCTAATTGTAAGAGCATTGCAAGGCCAGCCCTGCCCTTCTGCATCCTTCTGGGGTTCTGTAGGCAGACACAATTGGAGCAGCTCTGCAGAAAAGCTTCATCATCCTGCAGTAGCCACCCACCTTTAGTCAGGTAAATTGCTGACCTGAGCACAGAACGGTGATCCCACATCAAACAACAAACAACTCTTTATTGCTTCTGGCTGAACAAGGGAAAAATTAACTAATCTCCTTTTAAAAACAACCATTTCCCAGTTATTCACCTGGTTCCACGTTACTCCAATGTAATATTAGTTTATAAAAGCAAATTTCCATTCCAGAGTGAAGCACCTTCAAAATCAACTTCTTACATTAAAAATTTGCCATAGGGAGTAATATATTGATTTTTTTTTAATCATTATTTAACATTTTTAATGCTTGCTGGAACATTTAGGTGTTACAATTTGCATCAATACATTAAAATAAGATGCACTTTTAGAGATATGTTTAATATTTTCCCCGTCAGTTGCCTATAAAATACCTATTGGGCAAAACCCAATAAAATTTCACAGAGAACGAAAGATTGGATTTCCATACCTGTGGATTTTATTGAGCTGCCTTCAGTGAAAGCCAGAGCAGTGAAGAGAGGAAGGAGGAGGAACTGTCTGAGTCCCTGCATTTTGAGGGCAGCTGGGGAAGGTAGGCTTTGGCTTTTCTAACTTTTATACCTCCTGCTATTTCATAATCATCCTCCAGTACGTGGTATCATGGAAGGAGGGCCTCATCTCCCAGTTACTGTTCTTTTTAACAGATATGAATGAGAAAGCAGCAGGTGTGCCCGTTTTTAAACTGGGCACTGTGTGGAGAAAGTTGAACTGTGCTTTTGTCAGCTCTCCTGGGTTCAAAGCACATTTTCCAGTTGATTTCCAGTTGAGTGTCTGTTTGGATGTGTTGACATGAGCAGGAATGCTGCAGAAGGGATTGACAGACTCCCTTGGGAGACACGTTTGCTCTCAGCAAACTGGTCAGCAGAGCTTGGTTTTCCCACCTTCATGCCCACCTATCCCTTTAGGTTACACTGGGCACATCATTCCCTGTCCTTGAGGATTCCTCAGGTTGTAAAGTGTGACTGCCACAATAGACCTGTCATGAGAGATATATTGGAGGAACAAGGCTGAATTCATGTCCATCACAGATTAAAAGAGGATTGCACTGCAGATACTTTGCAGACAGAAGTTTCTTAGTCCCACAGTAAAAGCTGCAAAAAATGGAATCAGCCTTTCCTTCCTGGGGTAAGGAGACAAGCACAGTCCCAAGAGCTTCAACTCCTTTGAGCACAACTCCAGTGAGTAGCTGTTCCAAAATGTTTACCCTGCTTTTGTCTGTCTTTTCATAAGGACCAAAGCTCTTGAAATCCAGAGGATTTCCCCTCTGCAGCAGTGGATTCCCAGTTTTTAAAGCTTCCAGAGGGTGCCAGTGGCACAGATGTGCTGTTACCTGACCTTGGGAAGCCAGGCTTCCCGCACTGCCTGCGTGTCCCATTCCAGCATGGAACACGTTCCAGCACGTTTGCTCCCGCAGCTGAGCAAACATGGATGCTTTCAACTTTCCTAGGAAGGCCAAACTACAACGCAGATCTTCTTGAAACACATCCAGGTACCTTTCTTTAATTTTTTTTTTTCTCCCACAAACCCATTTTGTTTTATAAGCAAACAAAATAGTATGTGTCTGTAATGATCCTATATTTCTAATCTCAGGCATAGGCATTTAAAAAAAAATCTCTCTGATTTTTAACTCACTTAAAGGACTTTGAATGCAACTGTCTCTTCATCATGACAAAGTACTTACACTTTCCTTTAAGCATGGGGGCATTGAATACGTGTATAAAGATGTTGCCTGGCAAGGCTGGATTTTGGGGAGAAATTTTTTACAGAGAGGGTGATCAGACATTGGAATGAGCTGCCCAGGGAGGAGGTGGATTCTCCATTCCTGGAGGATTTTAAGATGAGATTGGTTGTGGTATCAGTGCCATGGGCTGGGAACCACGGGTGTTGGATCAAGGGATGGACTTGATGATCTTGGAGGTCTTTTCTGACCCGGCTGATTCTGTGATTGAGTCTATGATTTGAATTCTCGTTCACTTCTGGAAATGCTCTCTCTCATCCTCTACGAATCTGAGTGTTCAAAATGTTTTTAAATCTTGTGTGTTAAAGCCCCTGTTCAGGTAGTGTGATGTTTTCAGGTATCAGGTGATACTGAAGTGTTAATGGCCCACTTTGAATTTCCTCTCCCACCTCAAAAGAAAATGACCATAAAGTCCTCATGGAAGTCCTTAAAATGAGAAGAGAATGACTGTAGGGAAGGGAATTTACAATAGCAGCTCCTCAGAAGAGAAATCAGCCTGCATTTTAGTTCAAAGGAACAGGATTCACGGTTGTGACGTGCCTTTACACGCACTTTTTCTTGCTGCCTGCACCCAGGAACGCAACAGCAGGGAAAATGTGATTTCAGGCGCTTGAAATCATTACCTTTGAGAAGCAGAGCAGCAGTGCTGTGAGTGTGATGGAGTTTTGTACGAGCTAGGTGTGATTAGGAAACACTCTGGCTCAGGATGAGCATCCTGCAGGATGAGGACTCTGGCAGTGAACCCGCTCAGCCGATGCCAAGGCTCAAGCACCAGGAAGGAGATGAGACCTTGAACCTTCATAGGAGACCTGTGAGATCTGGGCTTCTGCAGTCAACAAGGTATTTTTCTCTATCATGAACTGAAAATTATTAATTTCCACTTTTTTTCCCCACTGAGTCCCTCCAAGTAGGACAGTTTAACATTAAAGTACAGAAACGCTTTCTTGGCTCAAAGTGATATAGTCTGAAGACGTATTGAAAGAAAAAGAACGAAGCAAATGCTTATAATGAAGTAAATTTCAACGTACAATTTTCTTTTTATAGTTCTAACCTTCCCTAACAAAACCTGACCCATGGAAAGATTATGATAGTTTATATGTATTGCAGAGGTATCTCAGCACATGTAAAATATTTTTTCCAAATATTTCCAAGTTCTTATTCAAGGGAAGTGCTCAGCATTACGGGTTACAAGGGATATTTCTCCTTTGGTTTATCTCTCTTTGTGAGCTCAGGAAGCAGAACTGTGACGTGTGCACCTGTAAGGCAGGTTTATCTTCCTTAAATGCCCCATATTTGAATTATTTGGCACAATGGGGAGAACTGGATGAAAACTTTGAGAGGGAAACAAAGTCTTGATGAGAAAAAAACCAGCAGATGATCCAGTTATTCTTTGAGAGAATTTATTGAAGCTTAGGGTTTTGCAAATCTGCAATACGGACCCGAAAGAGGTGAAATTAAGGATCTAAAGGACAGTTAAGATTAAACACCTTTAGAGTCACACTGCCTAGTGCATTTTGTAACATCAGAAATCAGCAGCAGATCCTGCAATGCAGCGATCACACAGAGGAGTGATCAGCGTGCTCTGGGCAGAAGGAGAGTTTTTTGGGGGCTGTTCTTACTGGGGGACAATGACAACATCCACGCTGTCACCTGTGCTTCTTTTGCCTCTTGTCCTGTAGCTCAGGGAGGGGCCTTGGGGAGGGTGAGGGAATCCATTGCCTGGGAAGGGCCGGGGAAACTGGGGGGGTCTGTGTCCTGGGAAGGGATGGAGAGGACGAGGAGGGGGTCTGTGTCCTGGGAAGGGATGGAGAGGACGATTAGGGGGTCTGTGGCCTGGGAAGGGATGGAGAGGACGATTAGGGGGTCTGTGGCCTGGGAAGGGATGGAGAGGACGAGGAGGGGGTCTGTGGCCTGGGAAGGGTCGGGGAGGAGGAGGGAATGCCCCGCCTGGCGGGTGATGGGGAGGGTCGGTGCGCACGATGCACCCGGACACTTTGCACCGCAGGCAAACCCTCGGGGAGACAGGACCTCTGTAGTGGAACTGGACAGGCCTCTGGGCTGATGAACTCCCGCAGGTTGGGTCCTTCACACACCTGGGAAAGGCAGAAAGAAAAAAGAAGATGTATAAATTGTCATATAGAAGTTGTGACAGGCTCACTAAGCCCCTTTGGGGGGGGTTACAAGAAACCTTCCTTCAAAAATTTCTGCCTGTCACCCTTAATCATAGTTCACAGCACAGAACTTCTGAATGCAGGTGCAAACATTTGGAATTTAAGTGTCTGTTGATATAATATGAACCACAAAATCTCTACATACCACGCATGTAAGCGTGTAAATGCAAAGCACCTGAAGGAATTTTAAATACACGAGAAAGAATTATTGCATGGGCCTGTTAGCTTTCCAAAGTTATTCTTCCTTTTAACCCCAGAATTTCTGAAGAGCTATGCAGAAATGATTCCACATCTCAAATCCACCAAAACCCCTTTAATCAGACGCTTCATTCTTCTCTAAATTTTTTTTGCATCATTTGTGAAATACCTTCTGAGAATTTCTATCAATTCTTCTTCCCCGCCAGAACATTATATTGAATTAAACATAAAAAGCCAGTGAATGAACCATAATAGCTGGTTCATTTAAAATCCTGCTTCTTCTGGCATGTCCTGTGTTTCAGGGCTCTGTGTCTTTGATGTATATGTTCATTGCTGACCCTGTACATTTTCCTAAATAGTTTTGATAACATCTTGGCATGTGATAATTTCAAACCTGTGTGTTCCTAAGACATTTCTTGCGGCACAGTCTTTGTGTGACACGTGAAATATGGCACAGGAGTTGCTCCCAGGCCTGCCCTGAGCACTGCTCAAGTGTCTGTCCCTGCACAGGAGTCTCTGGCATTGGTGTGGGGTCTGCTGGTGGTCACTGTTATACAAATTCCTTTCTCTGACTCTTATCCCAATCAGTCCTTAGGGGATGAAAGTGTATTAATTTGTTTGATATATAGTGGTTCACATTATAAACTGTAATGTTATGGTAATTGGTAGGGTGGGTGTGACTGACTAACAAGTCCAATTGAGTTGTACCTGAAGGTTTGAAGGGTGTAAGAACATGGTGTAAAACCCCATTTGGGGTAGCACAGCTTGGCTGGGACACCCCATTAGGGTGCATGGATAAATATTTACCCTTCTACTGTTATACTTGGCATCCCAGGTCTCCTTGGTTGGCACAGGCCACTTAAGTATCTCAGTAACAACACCCTCACGTAGACGGGCAGGTCATTGAGGTTTGCTGGAGAGGAAGAAATTCAGTGTTAATAATGTTTAATAAACCATATGTAAGCACAGAGCAAACTGCAGCACTTATTAAAGGTTTGAAAATTTAATTGTGGGCCTGGCTGCCAGCGGAGCGGTGGAAAGAGCAGCTGAGTGAAATGTTATTAGGAACAGTTCTGAGGAATAGAGTTGTCATGCACATTAAGAAAATTGTTGGAATTTTAATACTAAATATGACCTATTACTGGCATTAATGGGAAAAAGATTTAATTCTGTTTATTCCTCTGTGGAGGGAGATGGTCCCACACTCAAATGTATGCTTTGCATCTGAAGTTTAGGTTCCTGTATGTTGTCAACACAAGGCAACTGAGTGTCCTTTACCAAGGGGTAGCTGATAGGGTCAGACTTTAAAAGAAACCCTTGGGCTGCTCTCTAAGCATCTGAAGCAGAATGTTACCAGTTAATGAGTGGAATTTGCAATTTGACTTTTTTTTCAAAAGATAAACTTGTAGAAAACAAGTTCAAACCAAATACCACTGTATTTGAGTGGGAATCCTTTTGAGTATGTCAAAAGGATTCCCGCTGAATCAACTTTGAAGCAACTTTAAAAATGCAGGGAGGATGACTTTCTACCAGTGAGATGATCTAGAGCAAATTTATATTGGTTTAGTGTGTCTACCCCAGTGAATTCCCCTTCCTCAGTACTTTCATCCCAACAGGTATTTCTCCTCTATCATTATCAACAGCATTTTCCATCCCCTGACTTGTGTGGAAGCCAAGAGAATTATCCTGAAAATTAAATACTAGATCCCTGAGTTGTGCACAGTGGAGACAGGGAGCCATGCCAGCACATCATCAGATCACAGCTTTGATGGAGGACTAGGGATATAAAATCAGAGTAAATATGCATTACTTACTGGTGGTAATGGCTGTTGTTGTTCCAGCAGCTGGAGAGGCTGATGGTGCAGCTGAGCTTGTCACTGTGAGAAGGGAAAATATGGAGTTAAACGTTGTCCATGTTCCCAATACATTGATGATTCATACGAAAAATAACAAACCTCTCACCACAGCTGAAGAAATAAATACCTGGTTTTTCAGCTGTGGTGGACTCGGTCGTGGCTGCCAAAGAGAAAACAAAAGCCACACTTCAGTAGCTGTTCCTTGCAAAGCAAGGACTGCCAGTGGGAAGGGCAGCAGTTCACTCCCTGGATCGTGCTTGATCCTGAAGTTCTGACCAGTGTGCCAGAGCCATAACATACCTGCTGCTCCAGGTGTTGTGTTTCCTGCAGGGGCTGATTGTGGAGACGTGAGAGAAAACAAAACTGCAGGTTAAAAACTGTTTTCCCAGCACTGGAAAAGTGACCCCATGATATTATACACAGGGAGACAGTCCATACATGATCAGGGCATGGGTAAACAACTAAAGATGTAAGCCAGAGTAACACTGTACTACTCACAAGTGGTGATGTTTGCTGGTGCAGCAGTAGGAGAGACTGTTGCTGTGAAGAGAAAGAAAAGGTGAAATTAGATATTGTCTGCATTTTGAATGTGTGCTTTTGGTCTGAGACCTGCAGTAAGTAAGCCAGAGAAACACTATTACTCACAAGCAGTAGCATCTGCTGGTGCAGCAGTAGGAGAGACTGTTGCTGTGAGAAAGGAAAGATGAAATTAAATTTGCATTTTAAATGGATTTTTTTTTTCACCAAGACCCACAGTATATAAGCCAGAGAGTAATGTTATATTACTTAACACAGAAAAAAAAGGTGAAATTAAGTACTGTCTGCCTTTTAAGAAATACCTTTGCTCTGAGACCTGTAACATGTTAAGCTGGAGTAGCACTGGATTACTTACAAGCAAGAGCATCTGTGGGTGGAGCCGTAGGAGAGACTGTTGCTGTCAGAAAGAAGAGGTGACATTAAATTTTATGTTCATACTAAATGTATATTTTTTTCCCTGAGACTCACAGCATGTAAGCCACAGTAACGCTATTCTACTTACAAGTGCTAACTTCTGCAGGCACAGCAGCAGTGGAGACTATTGCTGTGAGAAAGGAAAGACTAAATTAAATACTGCATGCATTTTAAGTGCATATTTTTTTGCCATGAGACACGTAGCATATAAGACAGAATAACACTGCAGGACTTACCAGCAGTAGTGTCTGCTGGTGCTGCACTGGGAGAGAGTGTTGCTGTGGGAAAGAGAAGGTGGAATTTAAACACTGTGTGCATGTGTGATAACACCAGTGTATTTTTTTTTTTTTGTGTGCAATGCCCAGCCCCCTGTGAGAGCACTGCTCCAGGGAGGACTCGTCCCCTCTGCACAGCACACTGGCCATAAATGCTTCATAAAATACGTCAACTGTGGAAGCTCCGCAAGACCCACACAGGGAGAACTCACCGGCTGGAGTGGGCTGTGTCGCGGCTGGAGTGGGAGTAGGTGGCTCTAGGGAAGAAAAAAGAAAAGTGAATTTCTAGTTTTACTACAGAGGATGCTTGATAGAGAGTTTCAGTTGCTATGTGAAGAGCAAGACAGCAGTAGGGATGTAGATCAACCCTGAGCGTCATCACCAAAAGGGATAAGGTGGCAAACCCTGTCTCAAATGTCAGGTGGTAATGGTTGCAGTTACCTTGTGGGGGAAACCTTTAATTTTTTGTTTAGGTGTGGTAATTTTTGGGGGGCCAGTTCAGCCAGCTGTGTCACACCTCCCTCATCCCAGGTTCATGGGGCGCCTGTTTTCACCTGGATGAGATCTGTCCATGGACCACAACTTGCCATGGCTCTGACCACACAGGGGCTGTGGTGACTTGTGTTCTCCAACTGCACGTGTTTCCAGCCAGAATACAGAACTGCTGGAAAACTGGGAGTGGATTTGGAGAAATCCTAAAGGAAGTTACTAAAAATAATTCCCACTAACTACAAGAAAAGCGAATTTTTTCATCTAGTCATAGTATATAATTTATGGGAAATCAGGGGTAGGAGGACTGAGATACACCAGTGGTGATGTAAAATTAAGAATCAAATAACCATCCATAAAGCAGACAGGTAACAGAGTAGGAAGTGGCATCAGATAAGATTGACAACTATATTCCAGGTAGACAAAGGACTTGAGGATTAAAATTTAAAAAAGCAAAGCTGTGAGAATAAACTGCATGAGTCAACAGAAAGTGTAAAAAATGAGGTAAACCCCAGCAATTCTCACAGGGCTTGGCTTCATGCCTGAAAGGATTCCACTGGTGGAAACAAGTTGTTCATAAAAATCTTAGTAGCAAGAATGCTTTAATTGCTTAGTAGGCAAAAGCTTATGAGAGAACATAGAATACTCTGAGTTGGAAAAGACTCAGAAGGATCATTGAAATCCAACTCCTGGCCCTCCCGAGGACACCCCAACAATCCCACCACGTGCCTGAAACTGTTGTCCAAACTCTTCTTCACCTCTGTCAGCCTTGTGGCCACGACCACTGCCCTGGGGAGCCTGTTCAGTGCCCAAACACCCTCTGGGGGAAGAACCTTGTCCTGATATCTAACTTAGAGGTGGCAGTGTACCTGCACAGATGACACTGGCATCCTCTTTGTGCTGGCATTTATGGACACCGATCCCTGCGTTTGAGCACTGCAGCAGGTTCTCTTCGTCCCCTCTGCACTGCACGTCATCGAGCAGGATGCTCCCAGAGCCTGGGCCAAACTGGGCTTCAGACAGAGCCAGCAGGGCTTCTCCACACCCCAGGCTCCTGCACACCACCTGGGCGTCCTCCAGATCCCAGGAATCGTCGCAGACCGTCCCCCAGCTCCCGTTGTAGAAGAGTTCCACGCGGCCGGAGCACTCGTCACCACCTGCCAGGCGCAGGGACAGAGCAGGAGGAAGAGCTGCGGAGGAAGAGCCCGTGTCATGTATCAGTGGTGTGTTCCCAAGGTGGTGGCACAGCTGCTCTTGGGCCAAGGGTCACCCCAGAGGAGGCAGGAACAGTCAGCCCACGCTGTGGTTCCTCCCTGGAATTTCAGTGCTGCTCTAGGACAGTTATTACAAATTCTCCAACCCAGCTTTTACACCCTGTGGGCACTGGCAGGGTCCTTTCCCAGTGTGCTGATCTCTGGGGAAAACGCTCCTCTCCAGTGCAGCCAGTCACCTTTCCCCCCTTTTCTTTACCATCATCTACCCCACAGTGCTGCCTAAAGGACAAATGTCCAGCCTTTTCCTGGGATACTCTGCAATCTAAGGGATATGGTTTGGGTTTGGTTTTTTCCATCCTTTAAACAGTGCCTGGTTCAGCCTCTTTCCCCATCCTTTCTGACCCTCTGGCATAACAGATGGCTGGCACAGCACCATTTCCCCAGAACCGTGGCAGAGCTATTTCTTCAGACCACGCTCATTTCTGAGAGCTGGGTACTTACAGAACACTCCACACATTTATCTCCCTTTCAGAGGGAAAGGCTTTTAGAAACCCGAAGTTCCAAATTAGTTTTATGGGCCTGGAGTGTATTTTTCTTTCAGAGAGAGAAATCAGAGACGCTGCCAACACCGTAATTGAGTCCCTCCTGGTTTGTGGCCATCATAAACTGCACCAAGTACACACACCTGTCTTACTCCTTGGTGGGTCAGCAATTATGAGGTTTTCACTTGGGGACATTTTGCTGTCACCTGGCAGCCATTTGTCACCAACTAATGCACATCCATTCTGGATGAGAGCCATATTTCCTGGGACTCCTTGTCCTTAATTCCATTTTGCTGTCCGTGATCAAAGCTCCTTCCATCTGAGTACCAGGCCAAGCATTTACTTCTGCAAAAGCTGGCTGTGAAGAACTGCCAGCAGCAGTGTGCTTGGCTCACTTCCCAAGATCTAGGTCTAAACTTCCACAAGAATACCAAACACAAGTTCAGGGAGAAAAACAGATAATTAAAAAAAAAAAAAGCTAATTAACCTGTTGATCCAGGTACTGAGTATTTGCCTGGTGATGGTGAAAGGAGTTAAACAGGAAGTTTAGGACTACTTTAGGATTAGATTAGCTGTGTAAATCCAGGTGGGAATAGGGAGAAAGAGGCAGATTAAAAATTCTCTATTCAGATTCAGATCTTGACTTGAATTACAGGCAGAAATTAATTTGTCGTTATTCAGCTGATATTTAGAGTGACTTAATGGGAAGGAAGCACCTATGAAGTTCATAAGTAAATGAAGTCTTTAATTAATCTGAAATATGATCATCAATCTAAAATTTTCGTGGGCACTTTTTTCAGAAAATAAAGGACTGATTGGGTTGCAGTCTCAAGAATCTTTAGTGTATTATCGTGGGGTGTCTACAGGCAGCTGAACTGCAAACTTTTCCCTTTCAGCAAATTAATAAAGGAAAATAATTTATATATTTGCAGCTTTTCAAAATCAATTAAAAAATACCTATCAGGTTCAGAGGAAAAGTACAGAGTCATCTCTCTGGGGGAGGTTTGCATAGGGGTTTAAAGGTCCTAATACTATCAATTTCTCCTTCACTGGAACAGGAGGTAGGACACCATGTGGGGGATAGGAAGGTACCAGCTCAGCTGATGGCTGATGAAAAAATGGCCCTGTCTGGTGAAATTTTGAGGGTTTTTTAAAGATTTTTTTTTTTTAATACCTAAGAAGTTATTTCATAAATTTGTTAAAGCAGCCCTTTCATTAAAAACTCTCGAGGTGTGTTGTGAAATAGATGCCAGAGAAAGATCTGCCCCAGCAAAGAGAATGGGGAAAGGTGGGACTTTGCAGCAGCGTCAGCACTGAGGAAGGGCTGGACCCAAGCTCTGGATTTTCCCAATCCAAATTTGATTTTCCCCCCAAAGTGAGCACCACTAAGAGGTGCTGATGAGGAGCACGAGAATGGGACAAGCACAACGAGCTATGCCCAGGACTGTCTCTTTGGCACCCCTTGGCAGGTTCAGGGACTTTCTGAGCCCCAAAGGGTGCGTTGCACAGTGATGAGGACAGAGATATTTCTGCTCCTAAAGCACAGAGGTTGTACCTGGCTGGTCCTTACCTTCAGTCAGTGTAGGCAGCGGTGCTGGGGTTGTTGGTGCCACAGCTTTGGCGTTAGCTCGGGCAGCTGCCACCAAAGCCTGTATTCCTGTGACAAAACAACCTCTTGAGGTTTGGAAGAAAAAAACCAGTAGGAACAACGAGCAATAATGACCAGCATGGATATGAACCAGTATTAAATTTGGATTAAAGTATCTGGACTTGTCGTTTTGCTAAAGAAATGTGTGAAGTCTCCATCGACACATAACACCACAATGAATATAAATGTGTAAAAGTTGGATTTTGAAGCCTCTTGGCTACTGGAGAATAAAGCAATATGTTCTTAGCCCCCTGTATTAAATTTAATTTCATACTTTTTCCATAGAGTATGGCTTTTCCTTAGCTTACTTTGGCTCCAAGTGTCTCTTGCCACTCTAGCTTTGCCTTCAGAAGCTGTGCTTTGGACTCCTGGTGTAGATGCTGCCTCAGCCTCTTCATTTACTGAAGTGGATGCAGAGGAGGAGTTCAGGGATGTTGCAGTGACTGTGAAAGTATTGAGGAAATACATTATTGGAGAAAAACATCGATCAGCGATAGAAACTGGAGCTGATGATTGCTGAGATGATTTTCATTATGCCCTCGAAGGAAAAGTGACTTGGATTGTAGCCTCTGAAATCTGATAATTTGAGTCAAAACTTCTAGTAAATCTTTACTCAAGTGAGGTGGCATTTTGTTAATATTGACTATAAGCTGGATTTTTCTTCACTGAGAAGATGAATTAGCAGTTGACTGATTTTAATCTTCACGCAGTTATTTTAATCCCACCAATATAATTATTTTTAACAAACTCAAGCACTACTGTTATTAGATTTTATGGCACAGTGTCTGTATCTTACCTTCAGCAACTGTGGAAAGGATTTTAGGAGCTGAGGTACTGCCATCTGTAAGGGGGACAGGTGAAAAGTTTGATTCTGGAGTAATTTCAGAGGTTGTGAGAAAGAGGAAGAAACACGGAAACAAGAGACAAAGAGATGCAGGTAAGGCTGAATGACTGAAATCAGCTCTGGATGGATTTAATTGCCTTCAGACTTTCTGGAAAAGGGAGCCCGTGTGTTACTTGTCTTTCACATCCACTGCCACCTCAGAAATGTTCGTGTTAATGCTTTGCATTTCAAGCATCGAAATAGTTTCTGACTTCTTTCACCAAGAGTGAGAAAAGCGAAAAGAGAGTGAGAGGCAAAAGTAAAAATGAATGTTTTAACTTGGCAGTAACACTGATTGGTATATAATGTCCCAACACCGCAAACAGGGTGTGTTTTGTCAGCCTGAGGGGATTTAATAAGAAAGCCCAAGTCTGCAGGCTTATGGATTGTTTAGAACCCAGACAGGTAAGTTTACAAACAGTGAGCAACGTAGTCTGAGTGGCTTTTTTTCCCCTGAGTCATCTTTCATAAAGGAATAAAAACAAAAATAATGATTTCCTTCAGATTCCATGGTTCCAACTGTGCAACATCCAGCTTCCCTCGGGGCAGGCTCTGCATGCAACACTCACAGCTCCCCCCTGGGTGGTGGAAGCCTGCCCTCCCTGCCAGAGAAATCCAGCACGTTCTGGGACAAACATCACCTGAACTGAGAGATGCTGATTTTGCGACTCTTGGCACCTCCACTGATGTCTCCCCCTAAGGGAAACTTGTAACCACGTTTTTCTAACGTGCTGCAGGTTGCACAAATGCCCTGTACCTGTCTGCAGCGTGGTCAGGATTTCTGATGTCTTGTTTCCCTCTGTGACGGCAGTGGAAGGGAGGGAGGCAGCTGTGCTGGCAGGGGAGGCTGGAAGGGTGAGAAATTAAACGGCTGTAAGCAGCAATTAAAAGCAAAAGAACGATTTGGAGAGCTTGTGACTTGCTTTAGGTCTCAGGCTGGATAAAAAACTGATCTAGTGGGTGACATTCCTGCCCGTGGCTGGGGGTTGGAACTAAATGATCTTTAAAGTCCCTTCCAGCTCAAACCATTCCGTGATTATCAGTCTGCCAAATAACTCATCTCCCAGCTGAGGAACATGACTGCAAATGCCTGGCTGTGCTCCTTAACATTTCTGGAGTTTTTAGGAATGTTGAACGCACAAAATTACAATGATCTGGGCAGCTTTGCTTTGTAAATTTGTGTGTTATTTATACCTACGAGCTCAGAGGTGTAAGCAGCATATCCTTGCTATGTCTTGGCAGCCAATATTTGTCAAGTGAAGGTGTTGTAAGGGGGGTTGTTCCTTCACAAAGACGTTTTATTTATTCTGCTGTGACTATTCACAGATTTACATCTTAATTCAGCTGAAAAACCCCAAATTATCACGATATTTGTCTTAAATAGCACTTGCTAAATAGTTGTTCTTACCTTCATAAACTGTGGTTGGGATTTCAGGAGGGGATGTGGCAACTTCCTCTGGGACAGCAGTGGATGCAGAAGACACAGCTGAGGGCAGTTGAGGAAACAAAAGGGTAGAGATTGGCAGGAATTAGGAGTGAACACGTGAATGGAAGTCTTGATGAAGGTAAGTAGATTTGGGCTTTGCAGGACAGTGAGTCATTGCACAGCCTTTTATTTTTGATGACCAAAAAAAAAAGATTTTCACCTTCAGTTAATATTTAATTCAATGTTTTTACTGTATTCCCAATGCATTCCTCCTGACGCCTCTAAACAAATTTCAAATATTGCTCAAAAATTCCACACGTGACATTTGCAGTTTGTTTTTTAGCCTCACCTTTGTCAGCAGAAGTTGGGGGTTCTGTGGCAGATGTCACAGCAGGGCTCTCTGTGGCAAGTGTTGTAGATGTAGAAGTGGAAGTTTGGGCCTTTGTTGAGGGTGCTGGAAGTGAGAGGAAATAAATTTTTAGAGAGGTGAAAGAACAGTCATGAGAACTGAGACACTGGTGAAATAATTTAAATGGCAGGTTTTGTGCAGCACCAGGTTAATGCACCAGACCTTTGCTTTTGGTAAATTGAGATTCCTGGCAATTAATCTGTACTTTAGGATTTCCCAAGGTGCTATGATTATTTCAGGAACAGGTAAAAAAAAAAAAAAAAAAAAAAGGAGTCAGAAACTTAGGCCTGAAGTGTTAAGACTTGCCTTGTGTTTTCCCTAATTATTAGTAGATAAATGGCAAATACAATTTGTATTAGGGATGCAAAGAACAGAAATAATGTTGCAGTAGATGAATAAGTGGTAATTTGAAGCAATAACTGATAATTCAGACAATGAGCCTTTCCAGAAAACTGTCTTCTGGGGAGGTGTAATCACATGACTTTTCTGAGCTAAAAATTAGTGTCTGTGAAGAGCTGCTGGGCTCACGTCTCGAAAGCCTTGCCTTACCTGAGGGTGCAGCCGTGGAGTGTATCGCACCTGTGAACAACAAAAAAAGGCAAAAATTTGCTTTCTTGTGCAGTTATTTATAGTGCTCCAAAATAGGCTGCTCCTAATGGTGCAATCTTTGATTTTGGTTATGTTTGTGACAAGAGTTATTTTTATTTCCAACCAAACATGCCTGGTTCATAACCTGGATGTGCCTCCACCTTTTCCTAACTGTCTGCCTTTCTTTTCTTGGGAGTGGGCTGTGATCAGATGTTGACTAAAGTGGTCCTGAAGTACCTGCTTTTCACCGTTTTCATACCCAGTGCTTGCTGCTACCAATCCTGGTATGTTGTCCAGGACACCCTTCTTTTCCTCGATCCCGCAGTGAGCCTCCACACTCACATTTCTGATTTCCTAGTCTGATTTCCAGGCTCTACTCGGATGTTTCACGCTTTTATTGCCAACAGGAAGGTCCAAAGGGGTTTTTAGGAGTGCATGACTTCTCTATTCACCTGAGCAGATGACACCAACGTGCTCGTCGTGCCCGCAGTTGTGCCTGCCCCAGCCGGCGTGCGGGCAGTCCCACAGGTGAGACTCCGTCCCCTTGCACCGCACGTCATCCAGCTGGATGCCTTTCCTACTGGAGCCAAAGTAGGACAGTCCCAGGAAAGAGAGAGCTTCTCCACAGTTCAGCTGCCTGCACACGACGTTGGCGGCGTTCATGTTGAAATAATCGTCGCAGACCGCGCCCCATCTGCCGCCGTGGAGAACTTCCACCCTGCCGGCGCATCGGTGCCGCCCGGCCACCAGCTGCAGCTGTGGTGGCTGTGGACCTGAAGCAAAATTCGACAGGTGAATCTCAGTTTGTTTATTTATGTCTGTTCTCTGTGGCTCTGCTGTGTGCAGGGCCTGCCTCGGTCGGTTGTCGCTGGGAGGTTCCCAGCTCGCCCAGGGAGCTCTGAGGATCTGCCCAATGCATTCACGCCCATCTTGCCCTCTTACACCTCACCCTCTTACCTTTGGGTTTAAATTTGTCTTTAAACCAGTCTGAAACTTTGTCCCATGGCGATTTGTGCTCTCCAGGTGGTCGGAAAAACCATGTGCCACTTGCTATGGTAGAGAAGAGAACAGATTGGCGCTGAAGTAACGCATCACAATTCCACGTGTGTTTTATGTTTTGCTGTGAGGTGGTGCCTGCTGGGTGTTGACACAGAGTTACAGAATCGTGTAAATTGTGAAAGGCCTCTAAAGGGCTTCTGGGGGCTGAGCTCTGCCAAAATTCGCTGGGGCAGCAGGAAAGGTTTTTACCTTTGCCATATGTGATTGCTGCAGGAGCAGGGCAGGCTGTGGACCATCTCTCAGTGCAGAATGTGACATTGATTTGTCTGACAGCACATTATAGCTTAAATCTCTGCAAATGCCTGCTCAGGTCTGCCTGTGAAACCCAGATTTGCCTAACTCTGCAGTGAAGACTATTCTATATAATATAGTATATTATAGAATAAAATGCATGGTTGATTAAACCAGTCCGTGGCATCATGGTTCAGATACCAGAGGATGAAATGGTCTCCCAGAAGAGGATACAAACCTGTGGTCTGATTTGGTAATCAGATGTGTGGATTTGATAATCTGTAGCCCTAGTCACATAAATACCTTAGAAACCCTAGTAGTATCCATGAAAGGAAAAAAGGATTTAGGCTGCCAGGGGTCAGAGCAATGTTTTTAAACAGCAGCTTTTAAGAATAATATACTTGCTCTTTCAGAATTGGCATGTTCTGAAAAGCTGTGCCTGATTCATTCACTAAAATCAGGGGAAATTTCACTTGGGGATTTTTTTACTTTCTATTCAAATTGGCGTTTGACCTCCAGACACTCACTTTCACAGACTTTATTTTGGTGATACTAAAGTCTTAGGTTTGCAAGACAGGATCCTAAGGGGTTTTTCCAGTCAAAATTAATCAGTCTACGTAAGGTCAAATCAAAGACAGAAAGGAACCTATGGAATAAGGACCAAGATTATATTATTATTGAAGGGTTGGGATTTGATCACATTCTTGAAATGCAGCTTTGTACTCTCTGATGCTGACCTTCCCTCTGGGCTGTCTTTGCTCTTGTTTTTTTGAATAATTCATTATAGCCAGCACTTAATCCACAAATTCCGTGGAATTACCTCTTTTTGTAAGGAATTGGCAAGACTTTTTTTCTTGGTGCTCAGGCTGATAATTAAAGCTCAAAGTATCTCATTTAAACTAACAATGTTGTAGGGGAGGTTTGGGGTTATTGTTTGAAGTTTAAAGGAAGATGTCACTGCAGTAGAATATATTTCCATCTGGGTCTGGCAGACTGCTCTGTGTTTCTTTTTCTCTCTTTCTCTAAATTTGAAAATGCACAGTGCAGAAGAAATTTAATTAAAGCTAGGATATTAGAAGGTGAATGATTAGAGAACAACTTCCACAAACTATTCTCATCACAGAGGAGAGACAAAGAAATATTCTTCATCCTTCCTCAGTCCATCACCTTCATAGGTTATATTTTTTAAAACCATATCTTAATATAATATCATAAATGTTGTATATAATATATTATGCTATTATATGTGATATGTATTATATTTTGCATTTTCAAATACATGTATTTTTGAATATAATCTATGTATTTGGACTGAATCTTTAAATTAGAAGTCAAATGGAACCATCAGTTCTATGGTACATGGCTCACCAGCGATATTCTAGGAGAATCTTTGCCATGCTTCCCAGCAAGCCAGCCTGTATTAGTAAATGATTCTCTCTGTGACATTGCCCTGCAAGCATGAAAAAAAAAAAGTAGAGGCAGTACCTGGTCCAAAGAGAAGGGTGATGCTCAGCAGAAGCAGCCAGGTGAGACGCACCTGAGGGTCCATTGTGCTGGTGGTGGTCTGGTCCGACCCAGCTCAGCCTCCAAATTTATACTAAATGGGCTCTGGGCTGCATCAAAGGGGGGTGTGTGTGTGTGTGTGTGTTGTGCAACTTGATCTCTCCTCCTGAACTTCCAGAGCGGTGCCAAGGAAGTGATTTACTGGGTATTTTCGTTTCTCAGGGTACATCCAGACAGCCGGATGAGGAGATCCAGATGACGGAGCTGCTCCGGACTGGCTACGGGGACCTTCCCAAACACTCCCCAGGCACCTCCGTGGCCCTGTGCTGATGATGTGGTTGTTCCAGGAAGCTGTGATTTGCTTTTGGAGATTAGGCTGTTTGGTAAGGACTCTCGTGCTACCCATTAAGACAGTTTCCAGTTTACCACCATACTAAACCAGCTTAAATTGGTGCGAGAATTGTGCCAAAGGATTAGCACCCTAAAAATGTCAGGGAAGTCTCAAACAAGTTCTCTTTGTGTGCCACAAATTGCTGCTGTAAGAAGCGGTTTCTATGTTTTTTTTCCTACTTTTCTGACTCCTCTTTAACCTGGGAGTGGATCCCTTCAGTGTGGTTCAGATCTGCAGTTCTCTCCCAGAGGTCACTTTTAGCCCCCAGACCAATAAAACAGGTGTTAGAGATACTGGCCAAGGTAAGGTTGGGTAAGAAGAACTACAGCAACCAAAGAAAATGGAACAAGACAGGGCTAGAAGGTGCTATCAACAGATTTTTCACTAGTAACAAGGTTCTATGCTGCTGTCCAGGGATATGTTATCAAAAGATATGAGGCAGAAGATATTGTGATGCCATTATAAATACAAATGAATAAAGGACTAGGAGAATGCATGAAATAAAGTCATCATGGAGAGGAAATGCACACTAGGCCACGCTGGGTATACTTTGCCACCCGTTTTCATGGCATCTTTTCAGATTAGGTGACTTGTACAGAAAAAGGGAATCCTACCCAGGAAGGCCATCCAATTTACCTGGATAAGATTGTCCTCTATCAAACCCCTGGATGCAGCAGGATCCCTCCAGCCACTCAATCTTCTCCCTGGCATTAGAGGGTGGTGTCAGCACCACCATGGCCTCTGATACCCCTGAGGATGCCTCCTGCTCTGCCTCACTCTGTACTGTCAGGTAGGAGATGAGTCTCATCTACAGTAAAAAAACAGAACTAAATTTTCTTTTCTGAATTAAAAGTGAACACCAATTCTTTCTTTCCATGAGCACTTTTCTTGAATTCCCACTTCTTTGCTCGTATATTGTTTGAATTCAGCGTAATTTCCTGCAGTGACTCAGAGGGTTTATGGTAGATTTTCATCAATATATTTTTCTCCATATGGCTCTAAGCTGGGCTGGAACATTGTGGTAGGTAGTAATTTCCTTGGAATAATATTCTCCCTAGGAAGGGTAGATTCCTGTGGAAATAGCTGTGCCTCTCTGCTGACTCAGCCAAAAGTGTGCTCAACAGTAAAGTTACTTGCCCAAGATATCCCTGGCAGCAGGAGAATGGATGTTAATGGAAAGTGGGGAAGTAATTCACATTATCTTGTTGTAGGCAGCCAATCTATTCACAAACAAAGCCTCGATACAGGAAGAGAAGATCTGGGGAATATGACTGAATGCAAGTATCTTGAATAAGAAGCAGCATCAATATTTGCTTTTTCAGCGTTCCTCAGCCTCTTTTATGAAGCAGGCCCCAAAGGAGTCAGAGCTACAGGAGCTTCAAGAGCCCTTTCAACTCAAATAATTGTATAATTCTATGACTAGAAAGGAAGGGGTAAGATGTCAGTCCAAAGGTAAGCAAGCAGACAAATCCTGCGTGGCAGGAACCAGCAGTGATGACAGTAGGGCTGACCTTTGTGGTCTTGGAAGAGCAAAGCTGTTTCCCAGAACATCTTAGAGAAATCCATCAAAATCTGCTCACGGAAAACAAGCAGCGTTTGTCTGTCATGAAGTAACTTTATGCTGGTGGTTGGGTGTTAATCTTTCTTCATGGAGTGAAGTTCTGTTGCACTTACAAAACTGCTTTTCTCTGCAAATAGCTCTCTTTTTTTCAGCTCTTTCTGTCTACATATAAATTTCAGTGTCTATTTTTTATTGTGAAATGCAGCATCTGAATATTTGGGAAATAGCCTGTACGAAGTGTGCACACACAGACAGAGGTACACGTTTGTGCACCCTGCTCTGCAGCTCCTCCAGCATTTACAAATAGAAGTGAGCCCACCAAAAGCGTTTAAACGTCTCATTTTTATGGAAAACGAGTGGTATAATTTCCACAAGGGTCTGGGGCTGAACGGGGCTAAAAGCAGAGGGAAAATGAGGCTGTTCTGGGGGCTGCTGCCACCGGAGGGCAGCGAGGCACTGTCCTTGGGAAGCACGCACAGGGCTGGGAAAGATGCTCCGACACCACAGTGCTGATGTGGAGTCTGGAAAGAGGCCTCGACTTCAGCAGATACCTTTAAAAGCAAGGAGAGGGGGAGACAAACACAGGCAAAAGAGACAGCTAGAAAGAGAAGAACAGTTGTTTCTATTTCCAGCCAAGGCTGGAGGACATGTCTCTGACGGGTGAGAAACTCTGACTCATCTGAGACATCCCCCTGTTTCATCTGCCCTTGCAGCTCTTCCCTCATCATCCCTTGCAGGGGTTATAATCCAGGGAATTTCACTGAGGTACTTTTGAAGGAACAAATTAGGGCTGACTGCCTTTCTCCTATTTATGTTTTTCTCATACAAATAATTTGGTTTGGAGAAAGGGAGAGAGAGGCCATTGTTCACAGCCTATTCTCATGCCATCAGCTTCTGATCTTCTTTGTATTTCCTCTTCCTCGAAAGAAAGGAATCACTACTGTGTGTAAACTCACAACATAGAGCTCTTTTTTTTTTTTCCCCATGACATAGTAATATATTTGTTATTTTTTAAATATACCTTCTGCACTTTTAGTAGATTTCTTAGACAGAAAATCCTGTTTTTTTGCTGAACCCCTTTTTGTTTCCTACAGTCAGGTGCTGGCCATGACCAGTACCCTGCCACAAGTGGAAGTCCAGGAAGTTCTGAAGTGAAAGGTATTTTTGCATGCCAAAGAACGATTAGAGGAAAGGGCAAATCCCAGGGGAAGTGAATCACATCTGTGATAACACACCCTGAAGGCAGGTTCCCCCTGTTTAGGGTTAATTTACTGCTAAAGTGGAAACCTTCCCTCTGCAGCCACCTTCTTTGGACAAAACTGAGTTTTGGGTGGGTCTGGCTTTCCAGTCCCAGAGGAGAGTTGCCTTGGGATGAGGATTCACCATCCGGCCTCTGGAAGCCTCAGTCCACCCCTGGGAGGGAAAAATCTTTGTCAGAGGTGCAGGTTATGCCAAAGTCAAGGAGTGTTGGTGACCTTGGCTGCACATGTGGTGGGACAGGTCATTTCATCCTGCTGCCCAGCTAAGGCTTTGTGTCAACACACCTTGCTTGCCTTGGCACGTGCTGCATTCTTGCAGCTTTTCCTGCTTTTTCCACTTCCATGTGGACAATGGTCTTAGTGGGAAGGTTTTCTCAGCTCCTGACAAATCCCTTTGACCTCGGCAGGTACCATGGGCAGGGGTCACACAGAGTACCACCAGCACCGGTGACATTCTCCAGCAGCCTCTGAACATTTGTCATTGCAAACCTTTCAGTGGCTTTTTAGTGCACAGGGTGGGTGCTGGAGATGGAGGTGTCACCAGTACTGCCTTTGCATTGGAGTAGATTTTAACACTGAAATCAATGCAATAAGACACGTGGACTGAAAGTGCACAATCTAACTAAGTCTGATTCTTGTGGAGAATAAAATTCATTTATGAAAGATACATTTTTATTTAGGGCTTTTTCTCTGGAGAGATTGGGGAGACCATAACAGATTTTCAGGATTTTAATTCAGAGGCATCTCTACATAAGATTAATCGCTGCATTGTTGATTAAAAAGCGCACAAAGATAACGCATAAACCAGCACATAAACGGGCAGCCCCCAACCCACTCAACTCCCAGATTAAAGTTAAAAAAAAAGCTCAAATCACACTAGAGGAGAGAGGAGAACCCTGAGCCAATGCTTCCACTGATTTTGATTAATAGACTCCTCCTGGTGCTCCTTCTCACGAGGAGTGTTTAACTCAGGAAACAAAGCTGATTAGATAAATTCACTAATGTTTCTCTGGAGAAAACGGTGGGAGTTGTGCCAGCATGAAACTCCAGGGTTTTTTTTTGTTTGTTTTTTTTTTTTTTTTTTTTTTTTTTTTTTTTTTTTTTTTTTTTTTTTTTTTTTTTTTTTTTTTTTTTTTTTTTTTTTTTTTTTTTTTTTTTTTTTTTTTTTTTTTTTTTTTTTTTTTTTTTTTTTTTTTTTTTTTTTTTTTTTTTTTTTTATTTTTTATTTTTTATTTTTTTTATTTTTTTTTTTTATTTTTTATATGCAGTGTTAGAGCCCCGTAGAGGACTTCAGCAGGACCCTTGCATGATTCCTGCTGACTTTTTGACTTTGTAATAGATAAAATTAGTTGGGAAAAAGCTTTCTTCATTATTCCTCACTGAGAAGCCCAGAGAGGCCAAGCAGGCACATATGAAGGACACTTTACTCTTCTGTGATAAATTTCTGAAGGTATGTCCAAGACTTCCATCTGCTTGCAGTGTAATTTGCTGAGCAGTGAGAGTCTGATTTTCACTCTGTGCTAAGTTCTGATCACCTTGCACTCTTTTTCAGGGTGGTTTCTCAACATTTGAGTCTTCCACAATCATCCACAGCATTTGAAGGACTGCAGCATGACACTTTTGTCCTCTTTGAATAACTGTTTTAATTCATTTGCATCAGACAAATGCAAAATTTAGTTATTAGTAAGTGCCCAGTTCTTAAACTTGATCAAGTAAAGGAATGATGGGACTCAGCAGATCTCCTGTCTCCTCTAGAAGCTGTGGATTAAAAATAGGAAAATATGAACAACATGAACACTATTATCTTAGCAGCTTCAGCTGCATTTCAGAAGAAATTTATTAATGAATTGTCAGCAGGAGAACAAACACTATGACAGACCTTTGTGGCACCTGTTGGCAGGTGATGAGGATTTTACACCTCATTCTCTGTAAGTAGTGAGGACAATTACAAGACTGGCAATTTACACAATTCAAAATTTTATATTAAAGAAAGAAAACCATGCCAAAGGTACCTGAGAAAAGCACACCCTCATCTTCCCTCATCATGTGTCGGCCACCCTCCAGGAGATCATTTCCCCCAGGGAACTAAACATCACCCAGGAAAATGCTTCTTGATGCTGGAATGAAAAGTGCATTTCCCAGTGCAGGGAAGGAGATAGGGCTTTATAGGTTACCAAACTACTAAATTAAAATTCTGGAATATTCTGAAGCTGATCTAGTGGAGCATGGGGGCTATTGGATTCTCTCCAGGGAAGGTGGAGACTGATTTCATTAGTGCCAGCAGACCTACAGTGTCATTGTGGGGCAATTTGAAATCCCTTGGTTTTCCCTGGGTCAGTGTTTGACCTGAAGATCCCTGGCTTGGGCCAGGCAGATGTTCACAGTTACCTAAATCAAGTTTTCAAGGCCAGGTTGGTTGAGACTCTGAGCAACCTGGTTTAGTGAAATCTGTCCCTGCCTGTGGCAGGGAGCTGGAAAAAGATGATTTTTAAGGTCTTTTCCAACCCAAACCATTCCATGATTCTCTGTATACTGATTTATTCCCAGCTGAATACTGGTTGTGAAATTAGTAGCAGGGAAATAAATTACCTGTGTTAGACAAATGCTGATGGGGGTTTATCTAATATTTGCAAAGAAGTATTTAAACTAGTAGAGGAAAATCGAGGTTCAACTCACTGAGGCAAAGGTGACCAAGAGAGGAGGTTAATCAAGCCAAAGCAACACAGTGTGACCATGACTTACTTATAAATGAATTTTCTTTTCTGCTTTCATTTTAATGTCACTGAAGGGCCCTCTTAGGCCTCTTTTGTGTGGGGGGTAATTCTATCAACAGATAAAATGCTGTTTTACGCAATACCTTTTCCTTTTTTAAGACTTGGGACTTTTAGCAACCTGATCCACAGAACAAATTTTTCACACACAGAAAGTCCCATCCTTTCCATGCTGTGGCAAACCAGATGCATTACATTTCACTTTCATTTATTTTTTCTCTTTAAAATTTAAAAATCCGTTGTTAGCCTCATGAAAACTATGCAAATCAACTATGCTTTCATTCTGATCAAAATAAACCATATTTTAAGAAGGTTTCCATATGCAGAAACTACCAGATAAACTGAAGATGTAAATCAGTAATAATTTAAAGAGGAAGTTCATGCTAGGGAAAATTATTTCAAGACAGAAATGTCTGAATAAATATGAAATTGAAACTGCGAATTATTTCAGGTCTCAAAGAAGCTGAGAGAGGGGGAAACAGACAAAATATACATCTTGGAAATTACAGGTTTTGTAAAATTAACTGTGTTTTTTAGAACAGGTTCTTCACTGAGAGAGTGATTGGGCACTGGAAGAGACTCCCCAGGGCAGTGGTCACAGCACCAAGCCTGACAGAGCTCAGAAAGCACCTGGACTATGCTCTTAGATGTAGGTAGTCCTGTGAGGAGTACAGAGTTTGATTCAATCCTTGTGGTTCTCCTCCAGCTCAAAATATTCTGTGACTCTGTGATAATACTTCACCTCTCTTTGCAAACCCTGTTTTGTTTCAGAAAATGTGCAACAGCTGCATAGTTAAGCTCTTAGCAGTGCTTGTGTTCTGAAGGCGACAAAAACGATGACACACGACATGATGAGCTGCCTTTCCTTGCTAACGACTTGAAAAATCAACGGAGAACAGGACAACTTTGCAACTTTTTCACCAGCTGACAGACATTTAAAAAATTTGCCGGGGTTAAATTTGGGTAAGGACCTAGAATGGCCAGAGGATCATGGCATATCCTTCTTCAGAGGGATCTGACACAGCCCTGGCTCCTTCTCGTTGATTCCTGCCCCTGGGCTGCCGAGGAGTCCGTGACCCCAAACCTTTGGATTTGGTTTATCCTGATTATCTGACTCAAATAAACGATCTGCAGGCATTCAATAGGAGCTTTGTCGAGGTGAGATAGGTGGGATTAGGGCCTTAAGTTCGTGAAGAGTCTCCTGTGTGAAAGCTTGTTGGTTCTGTAAGGGCAGAATGCGCCTCGGGATTGCTTTTGGGTGCTCCTCCCCAGCCTTGGGTAGTGAGCAAATAGAATTGGTTAGCAGAGATTACAGGTGATTAAAAGAGTGTGATAGCATTGGGTGGACTCTGAGTGACACTGGCTAAAATGTTCCAAAAGATTTTGAATCTTGGTGGGATGGAAGTTTGACATGTCAAATATTGATTAAAAAAAAAAAAAAAAAGAGGGAAGTGCTCTGAGCAGGACAGAGATTTGGCAACAATCTGGCTGTGAAGAGGGGCACAATGCTCTTGAAAAACATGTTTTCTGGTTCAGGGGAGCGTTTCTCAGCTTGACAAAACTATAAAATTCATTGTGGCCTGTTGCTTCAGGTCCTGTGCCAGCGGTGAAGGTGAAAGGGTCAGTCATTTCTGGGTGGAGTTTTCAGTCAGTGCAGTAACTGCAACATCT
>NW_020956935.1:52797-54913 GCF_003031625.1 Empidonax traillii
ACTATTTGGAGCCCTTCTCTTCTGTGGGACTGTGGGACTGTTAAACCCTTTCCTTGGAATATCCAAAGGCAGCCAGGGAGAAAGCATTTCCAGGACAGTGGACTGCCTTTTCTGCTGGGAAAAAAAATGCTTTTTTTTTCTTTTTTCAAAATGCAATACCAGAAACGCCTAAAGATTGTACAAATTATAACTTGTATTTCAAACAGTTAATTTTCAGCTTGATCTGCAAGTGTCACCTCAGCTGCCAGACTTCACTGCCCTTGGGACGCATCTCATGTGATGCCTGGATGAATCCTTGCAGTGTTGGCAGAGGGCACCCCACTTGTCTTCCTCAACAATGCATTCCTTGCCGAAATCCAGTGAACTTCTGGAACAAAGAAGGCTTGTTTCCCACTGGCAAGGCTCAGATCAAGTGTTTACTCTACATGCTGAGAGTGCAGCTCTCCAGTGAACGCTGCCCTCGCGCGAGAGCTTGAAAAGGAGCTGAAGCAACAGATTTTGGCCACTCTTCTGCAACTGGGGCTACACAGGTGCTCTCTGAGCCTGAAACAAGGGATAGAAGGATCCAGCATCTTGGAAAGAAGGCCTGGCTTTGCCACAGAGAATCATTTAGGTTGGAAAAGCTCTCTCTAAGACCATCAACTACAACTGTTTATCCAGCACTACCAAGGCCACCACTAACCCATGTCCCCAGCTGCCACATCTACACGGCTTTTAAGTCCCTCCAGGGATGGGGACTCCACCACTGCCCTGGGCAGTTTGTTCCAGCTTGACCATCCCTTCCTGTGAAGAAATTTTCCCTAACATCCACTCTAAAACTCCCCTGGCACAGCCTGAGGCTTCTTCCTCTTGTCCTGCTGCTCGTTACTCAGGAGGAGAGACTGATCTCCAGCTGGGTGCAACCTCCTTTCAGGTTGTTGTATGAAGTCATGGTCCCTCAAACCTCCCTTCCTGGGAGAACAGAGCCCTCATATCAATGTAACTCAATTTTCATCATATCCCATGGAACAAAGCCCTGCTTGAATCCAGGAGCAGTGGAAGATGGTGACAGCTAATGCCAAATGCTTCGGAAACACCTCAGTATGGATCACCAGGAGGAAAGAGAGAACTCATCTCTTTCAAACTATAGTTCCTGAAAAAAGGAAGAAAAAAAAAAAAAAAACAAAGAAAAGAGATGGCAGTCATTCAGACTTTAGAACAGCAACAGTACAATTAATTTCTACATTACACCCTGTGACTAATCCACTCATTTGAGAAAGATAAAGAAAAAAAATCTGGTTGGTTGGGTACCCAGTAATTCAGGGCAAAAGAGGTGATCCAAGTGTTGTTCTAGGAAAGGAAAACAAATCTCACTCCCAGTGACACAGACGGGTCACTGACAAGTTTCCTCAGCCAGAAGGGATGTCATTAAAATAGACTTTTTGTGTCGTGGTTCTTGAGTCTGAGAGAGAAAATCTGACATATACAAGTGCTATGAGGATTTTAATGTCTCCTTAGTTTTCCCCAAACACTGCCAAACAGATAAAAAATAAAGTAAAACCCCCATGAAAATAGAATGTTAGAATGGTTTGGGTTGGAAAGCACCTTAAAGATCATCTCATTCCACCCCTGCCACGGGCAGGGACACCTTCCACTATCCCAGGTTGCTCCAAGCCCCGTCCAACCTGGCCTTGGACACTTCCAGGGACGGGGCAGCCACAGCTTCTCTGGACAAAAATGTTCCAGGTTAATAAATAATACATAAAATTATAATTACAAACAGTACCCCACAAATAAATGGCAACATAAATAAATACATGATAAATAAACTGCCAAAATAACAAAAAGCAAATAAAACAGGAAAATACATTCTGCTTGTAACAAAAGGCATTTAACAGAAAGTGTGGGGGAGGAAAAAATTGTGCTTGGGGGTGCTGGAGAGCAAAGGACTGGAGTAGTTTTTATGTGGCTGTGGTGGGTCAGTCTCAAGAAATGCATGTGCTGTTTCTCTCTGCCTCATTTCCCTTTCAAGGTGGAGCCTGGAGCAACCCTGTTAAAACTGGGTGGTGAGCTGGTGAGTCTGAAGAGGTTAATAAAAAAAAAAAAATCAAATTATGAGTCAAGTGAAGTGATCTCC
>NW_020956935.1:55270-62955 GCF_003031625.1 Empidonax traillii
TTTTTATGTGGCTGTGGTGGGTCAGTCTCAAGAAATGCATGTGCTGTTTCTCTCTGCCTCATTTCCCTTTCAAGGTGGAGCCTGGAGCAACCCTGTTAAAACTGGGTGGTGAGCTGGTGAGTCTGAAGAGGTTAATAAAAAAAAAAAAATCAAATTATGAGTCAAGTGAAGTGATCTCCAGAGGGTATTCCTCTAGTCATTTAACTGGAATTTGGTGCAAGATTTTGGGCTCAGGCATTTAGGGACCCCTAAAGCCCAAACTATGGGCAGAAGATTATGCTTAGCTGCTTCATTCAGCTTGGTGTCAATGAATATCTGTGGGATTCTATGGGAAAGGATGGGAGGAAAATAACAAAAGCAAGAAAAAAATTGTGATTCTTGCACATACCCTGCAAACCCAATTGGCTTTTTTAAATCTCAGTCTGCATGAGGATTTGTTGTTAACAACTGAAAGATGAATCTGCTTTCTAGCTACGAGATGCAAAAACGAAACAATGTTTATTTATACCCAATTATAAATATTTTTCTAGTGGGTTCCTGGGAAGGAGGACTGCAGGGTTGAATTATCTGCTTCATAATCCAAAATTAGAACAGAAAGATAAACAGGACAGCAAAGCACGGGAAATTCAGCAAGACAAACAAGCAAACAAGGCCTTTGCTTCTGAGCTTTGCTTCAAACCCAGTGCTGGCCAAATAGGTGGTCTTGTAACACTGGGAACAGCAAAACTTTGGGAACTCACAGACCCTGTGAAATTATTTCCTAAAAAAAAAAAAAAAATGTGTGTATTTGAAACCAAATTGCTAGAGATTCAGGTACCAGGCTTCACTGTGAGACTGGCATCACACTGATCCCACACAAAATAAACAAAAAAAAACCGAAACAAAAGGCCAAATAAACAAATTCAGTTTACATTTTGGCTTTAATTCTTTGTATTTTTAACCAGGACATGAAAGGCAAAAAATCTCAGGTCTTGCTTTTCATGTTTTCATGCACCAGTGATAAATGTTTATGTGGGATTTGGGTGTTTGCATTTCCAGCATACTTCAGTCTGATTTGTGAATGCACACAAGACATTCTGAAAGGCTGGGTAAGCCCTGAGTAGCCAAACTCCTCACAACCACAAAGGGGGAAAAAAAATTAAATAATTTTGTGATCAGCAGCCAAAAGTAGTAAAAAATGAACAAAAACCCTTCTGGAAAGCAGATATTAAATGTCTTTCAACTTTTAAACCACATTTCGGTGAAAGCTGAAATGTCTTCTGGCTGACAGTTGATCTTTTGGGTGAGATTTATGGTTTTACCTGGTTCAGGATGTGTGTCAGTGGAAAGGAACATCTTTAACAAAACATGTTTTGAATTTGGATTTACTCAATCCAGAGAAGTGAAAATTTACCAGGAAAAATATCAATTTTCAACTAAAAAGTTGAAATTCCTTGTTGTAGCCACACACAGAGAGCTGTGCCCAAGACTTACAGACAACAGAAGTACCTCACACCTCTTCAAAACATCATGTAGAAGTGTTTAAAAACACAACTGATGGGCAAAATGTCAAATACTGGAAAGTCAAATACTCCATCGCTTGGAATTTTTAATCCAAGAGATCACACTCTTCAGCACAGTAAAACATCTGTTTGTTTCTTTAAGCACAGAGACGTTAATTTGAAAGACAAAATAGATTTATTTCTATGTAAACATTCCTTCTTTTGATTGTAAATTACACTACTCACAAAACAGATTACTTTTGGCTTGGAAATCTCTGCATTGGATAAGCTCAGTCCCATTATTATTTGAACAAGAAATTTAGCATTAAAAGCAATGCTCAAAATAATTAGAATATTGCATAGCCACAATTCCAGTTGTTGTGGTGAGATCAGTTTTTACATTTTCTTTCCAGACATGACCCATTCTCCCCAAATTAAATTTTCCTTCCTTTTAATAAACCTTGAAGTATTTATTGGTACCTCATTCACATTTTCAGTCCAGCTCACAAAATTCTGAGGCACTGGATAAACGGTTTTAGACTGATGTGAGAAGAGAACTGAAGAGGAGGAAAATGATAAAATGGTTGTATCGAACAACTCGTGGCATGGCTATTGAAATTATTTGAGATGATTATTTAAGAGATGTTAGGATTGCAAAGCTATTCTAAAGCACTGTAGCAGGCCAGGATTCATTGCAGGTAAAGACATCGTGGCTTCCTACAAATGGCACGTCACCAGTGAGGCATTTTGGCGGCTGGTGAATCCTTGACATTTGCCCTGCAGCCATTTGGTGGGTGGTGCTGACCTTGGATCTGACGTTACCCCACGTGAAAGCAGTTTCTTCAGTGCTGCTCTTGCAATAAAACCATCAAGAACAAAAAACTGCGGCTGCCAGGATGGCAACAGCACTAACAGCCAGTGTGAGGATCTGTCAGCAGCAGTGGGGACTGCCTAGGGAGGAGGCACAGAAGAGCCCAGCCCTTCGAGTGAAAGTTGGTGGAGTTTGATCTCAATATATTAAAGATCAGGGCACAAGGAGCTCCTGTATTAAAGGGATGGTTCCCAGGCTGAAATCAGAAGTAAGTGATCTCACAGATTCACTGCTTTCAGCTATTCAGACAGGCTTTATGTTGGCAGGGATGACAACTTAAAAGTCAGCTTCATAAGCAGAAGACAACTGAGGGAGTGAAATGTTTCTCAGGGAGGCTGGGTGTTAGCTCCCAGCTGGCCATCATGGAATCATGGGTTATTTAGGTTAGAAAAGACCTTTAAGATCATCGAGTCCAACCACTAAACTAGCACAGACAAGTCCATCACCAAACCATGTCCCCAAGTGCCATTACACAAGCAGATTGGAGCTAATTAGTCCAATTCTAGGAGTTACAGCACTAAAATGGGTTACAGGCAATCTCTCCTTTTGGACAGCCAAAGCAGTTACACATTTTAAATATGCAGGTAAGAATAGGGGGCTTGCAAAGAGCTGAACGCTTCCTTTTCACGGCAAAGCTGGCAAAAGCAGGTTTGAGTGACAGGTGTCAGCCACGCAGAGCTATGGCTTTTCTTGGGGCCTGAAGTCACCTCAGAGCAGAAGCGAGAGAACTTTATTTGGCTTTAGTAGTATCCCCACTCTGAGCAGCCCCTTCCCGGAGCCGAATCGGCCCGACAACCACGTCCACTTTTTCCTCGCCAGGACTCGTGTCTCTCTTGGCCCTGCCAGCGCAGCCCCGGTAGCAGCGGGAGGAGTAGTCCCCGAGCCTGCAGACCATCAGCTCACACTTCAGGTACACCGAGGGGTGGCGGCTGATGAACTCAAAGGCGTTGAATTTGAACCGGGCAAAGTGGCTGGAAGGGGAGTAGAAGGTGGCGTAGGAAGAATCTCTGGGACACCTAGGAATTAAAAAAAGGGTGGTTAGTCTTCATGGATGCACAGGGACACATTCCTCCAGAAATAAAATAGATTAAAACTGAACTATATCATAGTCAGATACTAAAAACAAAGGGCTAAAAATGCAACTTGCACAGCAGATAGACTTTAAAAATATAGATTTATGTAAGTCCTATGAAGGAGCTGGAGCACTGACAACTCTTCTTTTTTTTTTTTTTTTTTTTTTTTTTCCCCCAGAGGAAGACACTATAAGAAGAAGGAAGAACAGATTCTTACGGATATTAATTTGTGCTATGCAAGTCATAAAAAAGTTAATCTAATGCTTGACCTGGCTGTACTAAAACATTAAACTTGTAGGATTACAGGTTCCTGCTGCCAGTTTTCACTGTCTCATTTACGTCTATCCCACTACTTTGAATTTTGCTCATAGGACAAAAATGAAGTAATTGAAACGAAATGTTAGTAAGGTCTAAATGTAATTTCTTATTTTCAGGCTCATGCTGTTAAAATAAAAAAAAAGTCAAAGGCCCCTTTTAAGAGTCTACTGATAATGTGTTCTAACCCAGCTCAGACTGGTTCTATTCTTTTAAATAAATGCAGATCACAGGTGCGCTTCTAACAGCTTGAAGAAAGCTCTTACCCATTCCTGACTATGTCATAGGCCAGAGTGTGAAAGTCACGAGGATCGGGTGATGCCACACACGTGTCCACAAACACCTTCAGGTTCGGGTCTGAGCTGTGAAGACAGGCTTGGAGGTACAAATTTTGGTTCAAGTCGATGAAGTACGGCAAGTCGCGCACTTGCCGCGAGAACGCTGAGGAATCATAAAAGGTGATGTTCATGTCGTATCTTCCAAACTGATATTCATTCACGTCTACAGTGTCCTCAGCAGTGTACATGACTTGCATCCACGTCTTCTGCAGCATTTTGCAGCTGATGTGTAAGTTGATGTTCTTTTTCCTCTTGATTATGTGCCCAGAAGATGAGACTCTGATCGTGTTGGAATAGTTGATTGTATCGTTGTTCTCCTGTTTAATGTGCAATTTAAAATGAGGAATTGCTTTTTTGTCACATTCCGTGAAAGCTCTAAGATTTTATAAGCTTAAATACTAATTTTAAAAATGTAGGTTCATCTTACACATTTTAAATCAAATGGAGCTTGATGTTGGTCTTTTCTGCTCACACAGTGTAAATGGTATGTAATTAAACAGAATTCAGCAGAGAAAAACCCTGTTAAACCCAAGGCAGAGCCAGCTCATTGACCATCTGTACAAACAGCAGTTGTGTAGAACACAGGCATCCCAATCCTGTGCACCTAGAGGACTACATCTATTTTAAATCACAGAAAATTCGTATAGCTCTCTCCCATGCTTTCCTCCCCAGAAGCTCTTTCTTATTAAGCACAGATATCCCCTAAGGCTTGGAAAGCTAAAGCACTAAAACCTGCAGCTCTCACTGGCCACAATGGCCTTTTTTTGTGACACTCCTCGCAGTGGGTCCTGCAATTCAGAGCCCGCCCTGGCGAACGCACCTCTCGTATCGTCCCGCAGCCATCGTAGGGAATGTTGAACACAACCTCCTGTGAGGTGATTGTTGGTCTGCAGCGATTGTCATTCAGGGTGACCATCTGGGCTGAGTAGCCTTGGGACTGGAGGTAGTCCCTGCTCACCACTGCGTGCATGTAGTCTGGCAGGCACTGCAGGGCTGGCAGAAGGAGGAGGTACAATATATTAGTGACTTCAGGAGTTTGTTAATGATTAAAGGTTGTAATGGAGGCAAGTGTTGTTTTCTTAATTTAGCAGTCAGGCAGTTCACCCCCCAACCCATCGTGTTTCATCGTTCAATTTCTGTAAACACCTTTAAATTTAAGCAAATACTTATTTTGCGAACAAAAGCAATAAATAAGCTTGTCTGTTGAGAAACACCAGCTGAGGACTTACTGGTGTTGTGATCTGCTGGGATGGAGGAGTAGTGAGCCTGAAAGCCTCTGAAGGAGCCTCTGGAATCACTGTGAAAGTGAATGGTCATCATGTTTGAAGAGGACACGAATGTGGGGAAGGAACCAGAACAAAGTCTCCCAAGAAGCGGGGAAGAGTGTCGAGGCCCGTCATAGACTTCAATGTAGTCGTGCTGGCACGTGCTGCTTTGCATCCTGGTGAACAAAACATCAGCACCTCGTTAAATCTGTTCCAGAAACTCTGATTTCACTGCCTAACATGTGATAAAATCCTTCAGGAAGGGTCTCATTTGGTTTGTATATAGCTGTAGCAGAAAATTGTGAGCGAAAAATACTACAGTAGTCTAGATTTTGATCTGGTCTTCCAACTGCCGGATGTTATTGAAAGTATCTTTAAAATTAAGAAGGTTGCCTGTTTTAGATGAGTTTTCAAACTTCTCAGGTAAGTTCTGACTTTGTTATTTGCACAGGGAATCGGTGTTTTACTTACTCAATATCTCTAAATGTGAGCGTAACACGGAAATTGCTCTCGACTTGTATCTGCCACTCGCAGTCAGCATTGTTTGGATAACTTCCAGGGTAGTAGGGACTCTGCACCATCCCAGAGGAATCTGAGATTGAGCCACCACAATAATAAGGTGCTGCAGAAAGAAATGGAAGAGAATTTACTTACAGTAACCTCTGCAAAAGTGCACTTGAGCTCTGCATCTCATCTGTAGCTGTGGAAAAGCAGGTCCCCTGCTGACTGTGGGTGATATTCTGTATGAGCCAAATCAAAACAAATATTTGGGTTTCTTTCTTTAGCCTTTACTTTCGTGTTGGATTTGGAATTCCCTGTCACATCTGTGGTGTCAGACTACCCTCTTCAGGATGGGCTGGAAACACCTTGATGCTTTCTGCTCTGGTCTCTTCTTCTTACAGTCAAGGTCTGATTCTGGGAGGTGTCCTGACAGTCTAAATGGAAGTACCTTCCTCAGCAAACACCCTCCCCTCAGTTACTCTGCTGCTTCTCTTTATTCCCCTAAGGACTTTGGAGGGTAAATAAGTTGCAAGTCTTCTAGGAAACTCTGTAATTTTATGGTCTCAGACTGAAATAAGCACTCCAGGCTGCTGGAGAAAGTCTTAAATATAACTCATTTCTCCTATAAACAGAGCTGCAAAAAGCTTTTGTGTTCCTGCCAGCATGAATGACACAATACTTGTTAAACACACAGATAATCCTAAAAGCTTTTCTGCAGTGAGGTGAACACAAGCTTTGAACTTAAATTCTACAAGATCTGACATGTAGAGGTGACAACCCATGTTATAGTCCTGCACAAAGACACCCACCAGTACAATACATGCCTCCCTGCCTCAGGATTTTGGGATTCACAGGCTATTCCAAGCTTGGGAGCATCAGCTGTACCCAGACACTGACTCTTCCTCTGATAACACTAGACAGGCTCTAGTAAAATTCACTTCATATTATTTTCAACTGTGAATGGTCAAGCTCTAAATCTAAAACCTGCTTTCTAAGGCAAAAATATAAAAGAGACCATAACAGCTCTAGTAAGCAGGAGTGCCTCAGATTGTACATTGCCATACTTGAACACCATTCTTGCAATGCTGATGAATGCAGTTAGAAATTGGAGATTTACACAATGTTTCCTGGGCCCTGACCCAGCTGAATTGCCCAACAGGGAAATGGCTTGACACAGCCAATCAGCATGGTTGGAAAAACAGCATCACTGAAAGGCAAGGGGATATCACAGCCTGTCTGGGAATCATCACACAAGTTTAAAGTGATACTGTCACAGAGGCAAAAGACAAATTAAAAAAAAAAAAAATGTGCTAAAGGGATACAGTCCACAAATTAGAAAGGTGAGAAGAGACACAGAAGAGCATTACCTGATGGAGGTGCTGGTGTGGTGGCCGCAGAAGCTGTGGGTGTGAAGGAAGAAGAGACACGAGTGAAATGTGCTGCTCATGACAAAGGCCCTGGGGCACACAGGGTATCAAGATGGGACCGCAGGGAGGAGGGGATGGGGGCACTGGGGCTGGGCTATAAGCTCCAGCAGAGACTCAACTGCCTTTACTGACACCCACCTGCACAGACGACACTGGCATCCTCCACGTGCCCACAGTTGTGCACTCCCCAGCCGTTGTGCCTGCACATCTGCAGGGAGGGCTCGTCCCCACGGCACTGCACGTCGTCCAGGAAGATGCGCCCCGAGCCCAGGCCAAAGTGGGCAGTTTGTGGGGCTCCAAGGGCCTCCCCACAGCCCAGCTGCCGACACACCACCTGGGCATCCTGCAGGTCCCACTGGTCATCACACACCGTGCCCCACGTGCTGCCGTCGTACAGCTCCACGCGGCCCTCGC
>NW_020956935.1:63897-65672 GCF_003031625.1 Empidonax traillii
GTCCCCACGGCACTGCACGTCGTCCAGGAAGATGCGCCCCGAGCCCAGGCCAAAGTGGGCAGTTTGTGGGGCTCCAAGGGCCTCCCCACAGCCCAGCTGCCGACACACCACCTGGGCATCCTGCAGGTCCCACTGGTCATCACACACCGTGCCCCACGTGCTGCCGTCGTACAGCTCCACGCGGCCCTCACAGCCGTTCCTGCCGCCCGACAGGCGCAGGCTGGCACCTGGCACGGGGAACATGGATGAGGGGCAGGGGCACTCCAGCCCGGCATCCACAGCCCACACCTCTCCAGCTGCCTTGGACATTGCGCCCCAGTGACCTAAACCTGAGGTGGTTCAGTCCCAAACGGACCAGGGGAGGTCAGGGATGGAGCAAAGACCCCGGGTGTGCAGATGGCAGATTTGTCCTGTCCAGGGATCTCCTGCTGGGGGTCTGAGGGAACTGCCTGAGGGCAGAGTTGATCAAGGCACTGGGTCATTTGCAGAAAAGCCCTATGAAACCCTTGAGATTGACCCATCCCCTGAGGGGGAAAACTCATGCCTCCTGTAGATGTGAAGGGCAGAAAGGACCAGCAGTCATGCACTGAGCAGGATCAGCCAAGGAGGAAGCCCCTAACCTCCTGTTATGCCAGACTGGGGCCCACTACAAAGCTGAACCTTAGCTGGGTGAGCAGGAATTACCTGTTGTGAATGGCCATTGTGCAGGAGGGGTTGGATGGGAGGCTGCAAAAAAGAAGAGGCAGTGAATGAACAGGCAGGGAGATTGTGGGAATGGATTCACAGGAATATACACATAGCCATGGACATGGACATAAAAAGGCAGGCTGGAGAACTAAAGGGGAAATGGGGAGTGGATCCTGTCTTTCCCCCACCCATACACCAGCCTGACATGTCTCCAATCCTGCCCTGTCCTCCAAAAAACAATCCCACCATCCTGCTCCTTGCCCCCACACTGAGCACCTACACCAGGAGATGTGCAGAGTCTGCTGTGCCCTCTGTGGGAAACAACAGGGCTTTTGCATGACATGGGCTACCAGCCCCAGGCAGCAGAAGACCCCAACCTCGCCTCTCTGCCCTGGCTCTCCAAAGGGAGCTCAGCAGGGCTGATCCTAAAGGACAGATTCAGAACTCACTCAGAATGATGTGCAGAAAATCCCATGGTCTCTGCCACCCACCCACCTGCACAGACGACACCGGCATCCTCCACGTGCCCACAGTTGTGCACTCCCCAGCCGTTGTGCCTGCACATCTGCAGGGAGGGCTCGTCCCCACGGCACTGCACGTCGTCCAGGAAGATGCGCCCCGAGCCCAGGCCAAAGTGGGCAGCGTGTGGGGCCCCCAGGGCCTCCCCACAGCCCAGCTGCCGACACACCACCTGGGCATCCCGCAGGTCCCACTGGTCATCACACACCGTGCCCCACGTGCTGCCGTCGTACAGCTCCACGCGGCCCTCGCAGCCGTTCCTGCCGCCCGACAGGCGCAGGCTGGCACCTGGCACGGGGAACATGGATGAGGGGCAGGGGCACTCCAGCCTGGCATCCACAGCCCACACCTCCCCAGCTGCCTTGGACATTGCGCCCCATTGACCTAAACCAGGGGTGGTTCAGTCCCAAACGGACCAGGGGAGGTCAGGGATGGAGCAAAGACCCCGGGTGTGCAGATGGCAGATTTGTCCTGTCCAGGGATCTCCTGCTGGGGGTCTGAGGGAACTGCCTGAGGGCAGAGTTGATCAAGGCACTGGGTCATTTGCAGAAAAGCCCTTTGCATGCACT
>NW_020956935.1:65693-67311 GCF_003031625.1 Empidonax traillii
CACCTCTGTATCCTGGGTCTCCCAAGGGAGGTCAGCACCAGTGGGTGCTCATGGGCAAGGTTACCTGGTGTGCTCTCCTCTGCTCTGGCAGATGTTGTCACTGGGGTGGTCACCTCTGCTGGGCTGGACACGTCTGGTGTGGCTGTGGATGGCTCTGTGGTGGTCATGTCCAGTGGGGGGGATGCCCCTATTAGGGAGGTCATTAGTTCAAGGGCAATGGACACGGCAAAGGACATGACAGACAGAGCTGGAGGACTAATGCCATAAGGGAGTGTGGAGCTCTGTCCTGCTGCTCTCCCATGCAGACACCAGCCAGACATAACTCCAGTCCTGCCCCATCCTCCCAAAAAAAATGATCCCACAATGCTGCTCTTTGTCACCCCAGCAGGAAGTGTGGAGAGCCTGCTGAGCCCTGGCTGTGCAAAAATTCAGCTTTTGCAAGACATGGGCTACCAGCTCCAGGAAGCAGAAGACCCCAACCTCGCCTCTGTGCCCTGGCTCTCCCAAGGCAGCTCAGCAGGGCTGATCTCAGAGGACAGATCCAGAACCCACTCAGAATGATTGCAAAAAATCTCGTGGTCTTTGCCACCCACCCACCTGCACAGACGACACTGGCATCCTCCACGTGCCCACAGTTGTGCACTCCCCAGCCGTTGTGCCTGCACATCTGCAGGGAGGGCTCGTCCCCACGGCACTGCACGTCGTCCAGGAAGATGCGCCCCGAGCCCAGGCCAAAGTGGGCAGTTTGTGGGGCTCCCAAGGCCTCCCCACAGCCCAGCTGCCGACACACCACCTGGGCATCCCGCAGGTCCCACTGGTCATCACACACCGTGCCCCACGTGCTGCCGTCGTACAGCTCCACGCGGCCCTCGCAGCCGTTCCTGCCGCCCGACAGGCGCAGGCTGGCACCTGGCACGGGGAACATGGATGAGGGGCAGGGGCACCCCAGCCTGGCATCCACAGCCCACACCTCCCCAGCTGCCTTGGACATTGCGCCCCATTGACCTAAACCGGGGGTGGTTCAGTCCCAAACGGACCAGGGGAGGTCAGGGATGGAGCAAAGACCCCAGGTGTGCAGATGGCAGATTTGTCCTGTCCAGGGATCTCCTGCTGGGGGTCTGAGGGAACTGCCTGAGGGCAGAGGTCATCAAAAAACGAAGTCATTTGCAGAAAAGCCCTATGGAACCCTTGAGATTGACCCATCCCCTGAGGGGGAAAACTCATGCCTCCTGTAGATGTGAAGGGCAGAAAGGACCAGCAGTCATGCACTGAGCAGGATCAGCCAAGGAGGAAGCCCCTAACCTCCTGTTATGCCAGACTGGGGCCCACTACAAAGCTGAACCTTAGCTGGTTGAGCAGGGATTACCTGTTGTGAATGGCCATTGTGCAGGAGGGGTTGGATGGGAGGCTGCAAGAAAGAAGAGGCAGTGAATGAACAGGCAGGGAGATTGTGGGAATGGATCGACAGGAATATACACATAGCCATGGACATGACATAAAAAGCCAGGCTGGAGAACTAAAGGGGAAATGGGGAGTGGACCCTGTCTTTCCCCCACCCATACACCAGCCTGACATGTCTCCAATCCTGCCCTGTCCTCCAAAAAACAATCCCACCATC
>NW_020956935.1:69579-73712 GCF_003031625.1 Empidonax traillii
CCACCCACCCACCTGCACAGACGACACTGGCATCCTCCACGTGCCCACAGTTGTGCACTCCCCAGCCGTTGTGCCTGCACATCTGCAGGGAGGGCTCGTCCCCACGGCACTGCACGTCGTCCAGGAAGATGCGCCCCGAGCCCAGGCCAAAGTGGGCAGTTTGTGGGGCTCCAAGGGCCTCCCCACAGCCCAGCTGCCGACACACCACCTGGGCATCCTGCAGGTCCCACTGGTCATCACACACCGTGCCCCACGTGCTGCTGTCGTACAGCTCCACGCGGCCCTCGCAGCCGTTCCTGCCGCCCGACAGGCGCAGGCTGGCACCTGGCACGGGGAACAAGGATGAGGGGCAGGGGCACTCCACCCAGCATCCACAGCCCACACCTCCCCAGCTGCCTTGGACATTGCGCCCCAGTGACCTAAACCAGGGGTGGTTCAGTCCCAAACAGACCAGGGGAGGTCAGGGATGGAGCAAAGACCCCGGGTGTGTAGATGGCAGATTTGTCCTGTCCAGGGATCTCCTGCTGGGGGTCTGAGGGAACTGCCTGAGGGCAGAGTTGATCAAGGCACTGGGTCATTTGCAGAAAAGCCCTATGGAATCCTTGAGATTGACCCATTCCCTGAGGGGGAAAACTCATGCCTCCTGTAGATGCGAAGGGCAGAAAGGACCAGCAGTCATGCACTGAGCAGGATCAGCCAAGGAGGAAGCCCCTAACCTCCTGTTATGCCAGACTGGGGCCCACTACAAAGCTGAACCTTAGCTGGGTGATCAGGAATTACCTGTTGTGAATGGCCATTGTGCAGGAGGGGTTGGATGGGAAGCTGCAAGAAAGTAGAGGCAGTGAATGAACAGGCAGGGAGATTGGGGGAATGGATCGACAGGGATATGGACAAAGACAGGGACACAGTCATAGTCATGGACATGGACATAAAAAGCCAGGCTGGAGAACTAAAGGGGAAATGGGGAGTGGATCCTGTCTTTCCCCCACCCATACACCAGCCTGACATGTCTCCAGTCCTGCCCTGTCCTCCAAAAAACAATCCCACCATCCTGCGCCTTGCTCCCACACTGAGCACCTACACCAGGAGGTGTGCAGAGCCTGCTGTGCCCTCTGTGGGAAACAACAGGGCTTTTGCATGACATGGGCTCCAGCCCCAGGAAGCAGAAGACCCCCACCTCGCCTCTCTGCCCTGGCTCTCCCTAGGCAGCTCAGCAGGGCTGATCCTAAAGGACAGATTCAGAACTCACTCAGAATGATGTGCAAAAAATCCCGTGGTCTCTGCCAGCCACCCACCTGCACAGACGACACTGGCATCCTCCACGTGCCCACAGTTGTGCACTCCCCAGCCGTTGTGCCTGCACATCTGCAGGGAGGGCTCGTCCCCGCGGCACTGCACGTCGTCCAGGAAGATGCGCCCCGAGCCCAGGCCGAAGTGGGCAGCGTGTGGGGCCCCCAGGGCCTCCCCACAGCCCAGCTGCCGACACACCACCTGGGCATCCCGCAGGTCCCACTGGTCATCACACACCGTGCCCCACGTGCTGCCGTCGTACAGCTCCACGCGGCCCTCGCAGCCGTTCCTGCCGCCCGACAGGCGCAGGCTGGCACCTGGCACGGGGAACAAGGCACAGCGTCAAAGTCCCACCAGCCCAGCACCCTCCTGTCCCCAGATATGCTCTTACAGCAGGGCAGCCACAGGTTCACTGCAAGGCTGGGCAGGGATGGGTCTGGTGCGCAGAAATTCCCAGAATAATATGTTGTCTTTGGTGAGGGACAGAGGTACAGGCACAACTAAGAATTTGGTGTCAATGAAAAAGGCTCCAAGTAGAATCAGCACATGACGTGCGCCCCAAGACAGTCCCTCTCCAAGGAGACCCTGTCCTATGACTCCTATCATATCCTGTAGAGGTCTTTCATTCAACTGAAATGACCATTGTGACTTGGTTGTTCCACTCAGCTCTTTGTTCCCTGGGAAGAAAGTCCATGTCCATGGAGATCTCTATTTCAGAACATTTGAGTCAGCATCTTTCATTTCTCCAATCAAATCCCCACTCCCAGAGCACGCTTAGAAAATGGCTCTGATACTACTGATGCAGGAACCAAAGAAGAGAAGGCAGAATGATTCCCCAGTAGTTGTGTCCTTGCTTGCAGTGAGAGGAAATCTCTTTTTGAACAGTTTCCCTCACAATCAGTGGCTGCAGAATTCCTGGACTCAAGCCTCAACAGCCCATTTCCCATTTCTTCTCCATGCTCTGCTTGCATTATCCCTGTGGTCTGGGGTGCCAGGAAAGGGCTAACTGGGGTGGCCCATGTCTGGGAGATTCCCTGCAATGCAATCAGGAGTGGAAGGAAGATCAGGGGCACCAAGGAGACCAGTGGGTGCTCATGGGCAGGGTTACCTGGTGTGCTCTCCTCTGCTCTGGCAGATGTTGTCACTGGGGTGGTCACCTCTGCTGGGCTGGACGCGTCTGGTGTGGCTGTGGATGGCTCTGTGGTGGTCATGTCCAGTGGGGGGGATGCCCCTGTTAGGGAGGTCATTAATTCAATAGCAATGGACACAGCAAAGGACATGGCAGGCAGAGCTGGAGGACTAATGCCATAAGGGAGTGTGGAGCTCTGTCCTGCTGCTCTCCCATCCAGACACCAACCGGACATAACTCCAGTCCTGCCCTGCCCTCCCAAAGAGAATGATCCCACAATGCTGCTGTTTGTCACCCCATCAGGAAGTGTGGAGAGCCTGCTGAGCCCTGGCTGTGTGAAAATTGGGCTTTTGCAAGACATGGGCTACCAGCTCCAGGAAGCAGAAGACCCCAACCTCGCCTCTGTGCCCTGGCTCTCCCAAAGCAGGTCAGCAGGGCTGATCCCAGAGGACAGATCCAGAACATACTTAGAATGATGTCACTCTTGGAAAAGAGATGAGGGTCACTAAGGAGACCAGTGAGTGAGAGTGGACAAGGTTACCTGGTGTGCTCTCCTCTGCTGTGGTAGTTATTCTCAATGTGGGGATCACCTCTGCTGAGGTGGACAGCTCTGCTGTCGAGGGTGGTAGGAGCACGGTGCTTGTCTTTGGTGCACTGGATGTCTCTGTTAGGGAGGTCATTAGTTCAGTGACAATGGACATGACACAGGACATGACAAGCAGAGCTGGAACACTAAGAGAGGACTAAGGAGGAGAGACAGGAGCTCTGTCCTGCCATTCTGGGAATCTTCCTGCAGTACAATCAGGCCAGCGAAGGAAGTTCAGGCACAGCAAAGAGAACAGTGAATGACAGTGAACAGGGTTACCTGCTGTGCTCTCCTCTGCTCTGGTGGCCATTGTTGCTGTGGTGGTTGTATCAAGTTGGGTGAACATCGATGGTGAGGAGCTCAGTGTCACTGTGGTGGTCATCTCTGGTGAAGGGGACATCTCTTCTGGAGAGGTCATCAGTAGTTCAGTGGTTGTTGTCTCTGGGGTTGTCATTGGCACTGTGGTGGTCATCTCTGGTGAAGGGGACATCTCTTCTGGGGAGGTCATCAGTAGTTCGGTAGTTGTTGTCTCTGGGGTTGTCAGTGGCACTGTGGTGGTCATCTCTGGTGAAGGGGGCATCTCTTCTGGGGAGGTCATCAGTAGTTCGGTAGTTGTTGTCTCTGGGGTTGTCAGTGGCACTGTGGTGGTCATCTCTGGTGAAGGGGACATCTCTTCTGGGGAGGTCATCAGTAGTTTGGTGGTTGCTGTCTCTAGGGTTGATATTGGCTCTGTGGTGGCCATCTCTAGGAAGGACAGCTCTGCGCTGCTGGTCAGTGGCACCAAGGTGGTCGGCTCCTCTGGGGATGTCATCACCTCTGGAAGGGCTGTTGATGTTGAGATTGTCATCCCTGCTGGAGGTCTCGTCGTTTCTGGGGATGGTGTAGTTTCTGGGGGTGCTGTGGTTTCCATGGATGTCACCACTTCCACGTATGCTGCCTCCAGTATTTGAGTTGCTGGTGCCATGGAGGTTGTTGGTGCTGCATCAGCCTCCTCTGTGAACCCAGAAGAAAACCACCCCACATGTGAGGACTGTGCTTGTGCAATGGGTACATCTGTGTGTTATCTACAAGCCCGATTCCTTATGGACAAAGCAAAATCAGGGTGAATTATTCTGATGGCAAACTCTG
>NW_020956936.1:0-4420 GCF_003031625.1 Empidonax traillii
TCATTTGCAGGGTAACAGAACTTCACAGGCCACTGCCTCTGGGTCTGTCATGCAAATCTGCATCTGCTGGAGAGGCTGAGCCTGCCGAGGGCGAGGAGGAGCCCGTGTCACCCAGGAGGACGAGGGAAAGCAGTGTCAGCCAGAGCTGTGGTTTGGTGCTCCCAGTGACTTTACTCAAGTTTCATGTCATAGAATCATATGAACCATAGAATGGTTTGGTTTGGTTTGGTTTGGTTTGGTTTGGAAGGGATCTCACAGACTAGTTCTAACCCTTTGCCATGGGCAGGGACACCTTCCACTAGCCCAGGTTGCTCCAAGCCCCGTCCAACCTGGCCTTGGACACTTCCAGGGATGGGGCAGCCACAGCTTCTCTGGGCAACCTGTGCCAGGGCCTCACAGGTATATTGGGTTTCTTCCCAATATCCCATCTAACCCTGTCACTCCAGGCCCTTGTCCAAAGTCCCTCTCCTCCAGCTCTCTTGGAGCCCCTTTCAGCACTGGCAGGGACTCTCAGGTCTCCCCAGATCTTACTCTTCTTCTCCAGGCTGAACAGCCCCCAATTTCAGCCTGATCCTTTCTGGCTGAGCTCTTGAACAGCTCTGGCCCTTGAAGGACCATGGTCCCTGGGCAGAGCCCCAACCCTCTGGCAGTGCCAGGGCTGGGCACAGACCAGGGAGTGACGCTGGAGGCCTCCAGAGTCCCCTCATACAGCAAGAACTGCAGCTGAGCCGCAGATGGGGAGGTGATTTCCTTATCAAACAACACAACACACATCCCAGCTCCCTGTGGCGTAACAGGAGCTTTTCCATGGATCAAGGAGCCTCCCAAGGTTATGCTGTCAGAGGGACTGAGCACACACAGCATCACCTTTGACTGAACTGCTGCTGCATCCTGGCTTCAAAGAAAACTCCTTGAACACCACTGAGCTCCACAGACACAGCAGGGTTTGGTTCAATCCCACATCTACGGCCCACGGACCATACTCAGTGATGACACAGGAGGTGATCAGCCCACACTGCCTCCAGCAGGGAAGGGCCAACATGATCCTGCTGCAGCGTTTTTTGGCTTGTCTTTCATGTCACCAGGCCCAGAAATAATCTTAGGCAGGAAATGAGGGTCCGGTGGACACCTCCACCCAGCTTTGCCCGTTGCTAACAGGTCCCTCTGGGTGAGACAGAGCTGGAGCAGCTCGTGCATCCGGACGTGCTGCCCTGCAGGAAACCTGCCCTGGGTGGGGAAGAGCCCTGGGAGCTGCAGCTCTGCACAAACTGCCCAAATCACCAGAGGTTCAGCTGAGCTGGGCAGCTGCTGGGCTCCCATCAGTGCTGAATCACTGCAGAGGGTTTAGAAACACTCCAGACTTGTCCAGTTTGACTCCTCTGCAGTGCCAGTCGCAGCAGTTTCAGCCAGACCTCCCAGAGCACTTGGGGGTGACTCAGCCAAGCAAGATGAGCTTTCGGTGCCTGCACCCCTCTAACTCACCCCCAGACAACCAGTGCTGGGGCAGGAAAGGGATTCCAGTTTAGAAGGTGCTGGCAGAGCACCCAGTGCCTTTCAAACCCCTCTGTGTGGGAAGGTTGCCCCTTTCTCCCCTCCCTCTGGCTGCTCCAGCAGCCACCTCCTGCATCTCCAGGCCAGCTGCACTGGCTGCACTCTAAACGGGCTCTGGAAACAAGGACGATGTTTGTAGTCTCCAGAAGGGCAACATCCTCCAAAATTTGGGGGTGACACTGCCAGGGCACCCTTGAGCTTGCAGCTCTCATCTCATCACCCAGGAACGAAGAGCTGGTTCGCGGTGGCTCGTGCCAATGGGAGCTCTGGAAAAAGGCTCATGGAAGTTTTAAAGCCTCTCCAGCCTCTGAAGGAGCTGGAATTGCAGAGCCTCCTGCGCTGACGAACCCTCTCCCTCCGCTGTCCCCGGGGAGCTCTGCAGTCCTGCAGCTCCACTCCCTGGAGATGGAGGGATGGCACCGGCTGCGGGGCGGGGAGGAGCGGGGACAGAGCCTGTCCCGAAAGCTGCCGCTCCCGGCTGAGCTCTGCCAGCTCCGGAGGGAACCGGGTCCCCCGTCCTGCAGCCCCTGGATCCAGGAAAGGGGTGCGAAACTTGGCTGCCCGCGGTCCATCCATCACCGCCTTGCCCTGCCAGGAGCACGGGCTGGGAACTCCTGTGAATTCCAGAGGGGAGTTATCCTTCCCAAAGGGAAAAGGAGCCTGAATTCAACCTCGGGGGCTGCTCAGGACTCCCACCCAACACAACACGCTGCAGATGCGCCGCAGCTTCTCTGGGCGCCCTTGATTCCTCCCTCCCATCTGTGCCCGCATCGAGAGAGGGATCATTTGGGAGCACAGAGATGAGATTTTTTTTTTTTTCTGGAAGAAATGAGGGGAAACAAGAGCTCAGGACACGGACCTGGGCAAAAACCACGGGGACAGGGCCGGGGGGAAGAAGGTAAAGCCACCCCTCCGATGCGCAGGGTGCCTGGGTGACATTTCAGGGACACCGAAAGGCCTCTGCAGTTTGGGAGCAGGAGATGCTGTTTTATTTTTGGGGATGGTTAACCCCCTCCTAACTGCAATAAAGCCGGTGGGGAAGATCTCTCCACACACAAACCACCTCGTTTTGTCGGCTGCTCCTTCACTTTACTGTTATTTTCCCGCCGCGCTCGGGCTCCGTCCCGCTCCCCGCCCTCACGGACCGGCCGGGGTCCGCGGCTTCCTCAGGGCTTAGGGCAGCGCTCGAGGGCTGAGGAGCCCCGCGCAGAGCCGGGGGACGATCCAGAAGCAAAAAACCCACCGCTTCTGGCTCCAGGGGCTCAAAAAAAAACCCCACTCCGAGCGCCGGAGCTCCCGCGGGAGAAGAACCAGCGCGGCCCCTCTAACCCCGCACTGGGCGCCGCCATCTTGGCTGCGGGCAGGAACAGCGCCGCCATTGGCTGCTTCGGGCAGGGGCCCCGAGGATTCACCAATCACCGGCGGGAATTGGCGTGATTGACGTGAGGGGGCGGGACTTGTGGCTCCGGGGGAGGGACGGGAGAGACCAAGTGCGGGCGGTGGCGGGGGGAGCCTGGGCTGATCTATCACCAAAGATGACGAATCCTGTAACAATAAAACATAAAAGATACACTCTGGAGAGCTAAATCAATCAAAGATTAACCAGAAGTTTAAGTTATCCTCAACTAAAAATGGATGCTGGTGTCTTGTGGCAGTAAAATATGAAACTATTTCAAAGGTTAAGTGAAAGAAGTCTAGGTTGCCTTTAGGTAAAGATTAATGTAGTAAGAATAAAATGATTGACCGTCAAAGGAGGGGCTTGAGATGGTAAAGGGAGTTTATCCCTTGTTTCAGTGGAGTGCTTATGGAAGAGCTGTTGGTTCCCAACACCAGTATCAAGGTGTTGGGTTTGATTTCTTGGAATCAAGCCATTAGGTGTGAAAACTGCAGCAGACAGGGGCTGACATTCAGGAGCTGGCCGGGCTGCCCCCTCCAAAAGAAACACGGACCCGTGGTGGATTTTATGGCATCATGGTTTAATTTCATAATCTACAGATTGTCTGTACAACGTTGTGTAAAATGTAACCAAAAGGACCATTTCAGCCCCAGGGAAGGGTTTGGTTGTCTGAGGATCCAGGGAATTGAAGTTTTTGATCTGTTCTCTCCTGCCTCCTGGATGCTGTCACAGAAGTACCTTTGGTGCCCAGGTTGTGACACCTCCCTACACTTTCCCCCAGCAAAGAAAGCCCTTACCCTCAGGCTCTAATCTGCAGGTTGTGGGCCACTCTTGGCACTCCATGGACAGCAAGAGCTTTCTGTCCTGGCAAATTTGGTCTGGAAAGGAATCCTCTTCCATATTCCATTTTGGAAGTCGGAAGGGCAAGTTTAGCGCCCTGAACCTGGAGCAGGTGACACAGGAACACATCCAGGTGGGTTTGGGATGTCAGCAGAGAGGGAGACTCCACATCCTTCCCTGGGCAGCTGTTCCAGGGCTCTGCCACCTCCATGGGAAGAAGTTCTACCTCATGGTGAGGTGGAACTTCTTGTGTTCCTTGTCCTGTCACTGAAAAGAGTCTGGCACCATCCCTGGAGATGTTTGTGTGGACTGATGGGATCTCCTCTCACTCTTTTCTTCTCCAGACTAACCAAGCCCAGCTCCTGCAGTCTGTCCTCATCAGAGAGATGCTCCAGATCCCTCCCCACCTCTTTGGCCTCCACTGGACCTTGTCTGGTAACTCCTTCTAGTTTTTCCCTCGACAACAGCATATCTTGCTTGGGTTTTTTGGCAGCCTAGAAGGGGGTGGTAGGAGGAGCTGCCCCAAAGCACAGCCTTTCTGTGCACCAGGGCATGGCTGTGTGGGACATTCCTGCCTGGAGCACCTCAGTAGCTGTTTTAGAGCGTCCTGGTGAACTGAAGTGCTTTTTTTTT
>NW_020956936.1:4833-16429 GCF_003031625.1 Empidonax traillii
TTTTTTTTTTTTTTTTAGTGCACAGTGCTGATGAATCGCCATAGTGGGAATGTAAAAGCCAAGCCGCTGAGCTTTCTGTCCTGGTCCCTTCCATGCGTGAGCAGTTAGTGGTGAGCTTCATTTTTAGACCCTGACCCCTGTGAGACTTGGTTTTATGATTATGAGGGTAGAGAGAAGCCGAGAAGGAAAAGTGTGTGGCGGCAGTTCAGTGCCTGCAGCGCAAGGTGGAGCCAACAACAGCTTTTTCGCCTGGCACGTTTTGTGAGCCTGGCACCTCCTCCAGCTGCTTTCAATTGTGCGGCTGGTGTGTGAAAAAAAAAAAACCAACAAACACGTGTCAGCCCGTATAACTGGGAAAGGAGCTCCTGCTGCCTTTCGATCGTGCTGCGAATTAAGGGTGTGCGCGCGAAATGGGAAGGTCAGACAAACCTTTCTGTCCTGACACGGTTCCTTTTTGAGAAGGAGCGACGTTTCCAACTTAGATCCGCACTTTTTTTTGGCCGGTTTCGTCCGGGCGGGACCCTGACTCCTTTAGCGAGCCCGCACCGCCATCGCGCGGTGCTTTGCTGGGCGGTGAAGCAGCGAGAGCTCCTTGACCGTGTCGTTAGTTCGACGGCAGTCACTGTAAATGCTCCCCCTTGGGATCCTGTCCCCTCGGGACAGAAGGAATGTCATCCTGTGTGTACGTGGGAAGGAAGGCAAGTCGTCCCTCTGCTGTTTCCAGGCTACAAAAGAGACAGCCTGGGGTCAAATAATTGATGGGGCCAGCGACAATCTGCATGAGAGCATTCCATGCCGGGCAAGAGGAGCCCAGGGAGCCTTTGGCATCTTCCACTGACACTTCTGCTGAGAGGACCTTTAGACCTGGTGAGGCTTTTGTAGCTGGAGTGTGTGGGTGAATCTGCTGGTCTCCAACAGGACTGGGGGATTTCGAGTCCCAGCCCCTTCTGGGCCTGAGTTTTGCTGTTGTTTGAGGGGCAGCACTGTGGGTTTTAGGCAGGGGGGAATCGCAGCTATGGATTTATGGAGGTACCTGGCTGGATTGGCTGGGTTGGTGGAAGATTTGCTGCTTTCCCTGGATGACTTGTCATCTTTGGATGACTTGTTGGTCACATGGTGGGTTCTGGTGGAGGGGCTGTGCTTGGAGGGCAACACACACAGCAAGGCTGTCCCTGCTCTGTCTCAGTGTCTGCATGAGCCACAGCCCATCTGTCCTTACATGGAACCAAGGGGGAGATACAGGATTGACAGGGAAATTTGGGCCGTGCTGGGATTGACATGGAAATTTGGGCCATGCTGGGATTGACATGGAAATTTGGGCTATGCTGGGATTGACATGGAAATTTGGGCCATGCTGGGACTGACATGGAAATTTGGGCCGTGCTGGTGCGGTCCATGCTGGCACCAAAAGTGAATCAATGCCAAAGAAGTTTCTTCTCCTTTTGGACAAGTAACTGTTGTCACCAGTGGGCAGGAACGTGCTGAGCCCCAGACCGCTTATTGCATCCCTACCTTTTCCCTGCCCTGTCTCTGGGATAAACCATCAAATCCCAGCATCCCACAGGTGGTAATTCCCAAAATAAGGTCAGGAAAAGGGGAGGGAGGGATGAACCCTGCAGCAAACTGGCCGGTGCTCCTGAGGAGCTGTTGGTAGGAAGAGCCTGCAGACACTCTTGGCCTTTTACAATCCAGAGATTGTTCACCCTTTATTCCCACGGGATCCTGGGGAAGTGCTGGGCTGGATGGAGAGAGCCAGAGCTTTGCCTCTGCCAAGGCCAGAAGCACAAGAGGGAATCTCCTGGCTCAAGGCTTTACAAAGTGATTGATTGCAGCTAAAACAGGGTTGAGCCCAGGGTGGGTTGTTGCAGAACTGGAAGCAATGCGTGTTTTTGGGAGAGGTGGTGGTAATTAAAGCCTTTTGTTCTCACTCAGGAGTGATGTGAGTTGGGGACAGGCACCGTCTCCTGATGTCTCTGCCTGGGAAACAGGGGAGTGTGGCTGAGCAGAGCTGTGGAATTCTGCAGAGCTTCACAAGAGGGCAGAAAACGGCCGTGGAATAGCGAGTGGCTCCGGGAGGCTGGCAGTGACTTCCTGATGGAAAATGGGTAGGGAAGCTCTGGTCTGCTTGGAGGCAGAAGAGTATTGAGGATTTGCCAGGAGACCTGGAGTAAACATGGACCAGAAAGCAAAACCAAGAGGACATCCCTGCCTGTGTGGGCAGTAGTGCATTTCTCACCAGCAGAGCCACAAACCTTCCTCACTCCTCTGTCTCCTGGGGAAAACAGAGGGGATTTATTCCACCTAAAAGTGTGGGGAAGGAGAAATGAAGTTATGGGATGGAGTATGCTCAGGGTTTTGGGAGGCTGGAGAAGGGGTGGTTGAATGCAATGGTGTGTTAATTATTTTCTTGTTCAGCTTAAGTCCCTAAGACACTTCTGTTTCCCAAACAGCAGCTGATGTTTACACCAATGCACTGGAAGTTGGTGTGATGGAGGGAGAAGGGATTCCTCCCAGATGGATGCAAACCACCAGCCACCACCAGCCACGCACAGGGGTGTCCAGGGGGACCCATTGCCTCGAGTATTCACTCTTGGGGCTGCAGCCTTTTGCTGTGGTGAGGCCTGGCCTGGGGAAACCCTTGGTGTGGCCACGTCAGAGTGACCAGCCCTGGCCCTGGGGAGCTCTGTGTTTGCCAGCTCCAAGGAATCTGTGACAGGGATTTATTTGTATGTGTGAAACTAAAGTTGTTACCCATGTGAGCAGGTGCTTAACCCACCCCACCCCACCCCCTTCCTTCTCCGGCTCCTGTCGGTATTCAGGGGGTTTGGAGACATTCCAAAGAGCAGCCAGGAGCCTCAGCTTGTCCTTTTCCAGAGCTGAGCCCTTGCTGAGAGTCAAGTGAGTCTTTGAATCTTGCCAAGGAAGGTGAAAGTGCTGATCTTTCCCCCCTGCTCTTTCCCTAACAAGCTCGTTGAACCTCGGGCTCTGACTACTCAGGACCAAGCTCCTCCAGCTCTGGGCTGGGTATTCCATGTTGTTTTCCTTTTTCCCCACTCCTAAAGGAGGGAGAGCAGCCTCAGGCTCTGGGTGTTCATGCTCCCCTCCACTGATCTGTCTGCAGGAGCAGAGACCAGGAGCCCTGATCCTCATCCTCCCCTCTGCCCGGCCAACACCCTGTGGGAGCAGATGGAGAGCTGTGGAACAGATGGATTCCTGACAAGAGCTGATGGTGCAACCCTGCAGGACAGCCCTGGGTGCCCAGCACAGCAGGGAGCAGAGCAAGGATGGATCCAGCACACCAAGGATTAATCTGTACCCTTCCTGAGCGCTGGGGAGAGCCTGGGGAAACACAGCAGGGCTTGAACCAAACACCCTGCAAAGCACAGTCTTTTAGCTCTTAAACCCTCACCTGTGAGGTGAGATTTGCCCAGGGAAGCACCTGGGCCACCAGTTTTCTCTCAGGTGGACTCTGGCCTGGAAGCACAATTTGCTCATGTGGATCTGCTTTAGGAAATCAGTGCCAAACTCTCTAAAATAATTTACAGACCAGTTTCTCTTTGTTTTTGTTGTGTTTTGGGGTGGGTTTTTTTGATTTTTTTTTTTAATTTAAAGGAGCTAAAAATACATCTTTAGTTGTAAAGCCAAATAAAAACACTGCCATCTTTCATTGCAGTTATTATACAGTAGCTGGCATTCTTTAGACAAAGCTTAAAATAACCATGAACATACCAGTGAAAATAAATGGGTGAGTCATGTTTGTTAAGGCAGGATTAGAAGTATTGCTCTTGGCTCTCCTCCTGTGGAGCGTCGCCTGCTCCCTCAAGCAGATACGAAGGTTTCAGGCAGGCTGGTGAAAGGAAATTGGTGATCCATCAGTTCGAGGTCATCCTGAGTGGGTCCTGCGCAAGGCAGCGTTAAAACAGGGATTGTTTTTTGTTTATTTGGACAGCCTTTGGCTCTGGGCTGATGGAAATATTTTGTGGTGTGAAGTGTCAGTAGGAATTAGGATTCTGCCTCACAGTCTTTGGCTATGAAAGCCTTATTTAGAGGGGTGAAATTATAGGATGGTTAGGGTTGGAAGGGACCCTTAAACTCATCCCATTCCACCCTCTGCCCTGGGCAGGGACACCTTCCACTGTCCCAGGTTGCTCCAACCTGGCCTTGGACACTTCCAGGGATGGGGCAGCCACAGCTTCTCTGGGCAACCTGTGCCAGGGCCTGCCCACCCTCCCAGGGAAGGATTCCTTCCCAATATCCCACCTAACCCTGCCTGCTTTGACTTTAAACCCATTCCTCTGCGTCCTTTCACTATCTGCCCATAAAAAAAATATCTCCCTCTCCTTTTCATGAGCCCCTTTATGGTACCAGAAGGCCACAACGAGACCTTCTTTTCTCCACACTGAACAAAAATGGAGAAACTCACTGAAATATCCATCTCCAAAGCTGCTCTGAGCTGGACTGACTCCTGCACTCCTCTGCTCCCCTTTTGAGACTCCCCTCCCTGGGGCTGGACTTGAGAGAGGAGGAGGAGGTGGATGGTACCTGCAGGGCAATTTCAGAAGTTGCTGATGGGTTTCAGGCCACGCAGGGTCCATCATCTGCTTTTTGACTACAAAGACCTCGTATTATTTCCCCTTTGGAAGAACAACTGCTACTGGCATTTGGCTCTCTGCCCCTTGCCTGCACTTGGGCACAGGGAGGGGGCCAGCAAGGCTTTATTAAAATCCCACCTCGACCATTTTTGGGGCTGCTGGAGAGGGGGTGGGCAGAGCAGCAGTGGAAGGGCAGAGCAGTGCCCATGGTGATGTTGGGCACAGCCAAGTGCCCCAATCCCTGCCCGAGCCAACAGCCTGTGTGGCCAAAGCAGCGGGAGGTTGGAGCAGCAGGATGGATGCTGCAGTTTTTCCCTGTGCATTTCCCTCCCTGAGGTTTCGGGGTGGATTGAGGAGACATCAGTGACCCTGGCTGGAGCAGCTGTGATCTCCAAGGATTAAAGACTTTGACAGCCCAGCCCCTGCTCTGGCAGGAGTCACCTTTGCCAGCTGCCTGGAGGTGACTGCCCCAGCAGGAGGCACGGCTCGGTGCTCACACATTGCTCACACATCTCTGCATCCTGCACGAGCCGGGGGTGACAGTGATTGAAGGCTGGTGGTGACAGACACGGAGGGGGGCTGGGTGGGGAAGAGCTGCCACGGGCAGCAAGTGCAGGGCACACCGGCCTTTTGTGAAAGGATGGGTCCTGGCAGACAGAGGGGACTACCAGGAGAGACAGTGGGGCTGGTGTGGAAAATTCAGAGTGAGGATTCCATCGAGCTACTGCTCGTGCACCTTGCTGAAGGACTCCTAGTGAGGCGTGGAGTCCCAGCTGAACCAGGAACACAGAATGGTGGAATCCCAGAGTCCCAGAACGGTTTGGGTTGGAAAGGACCTTAAAGCTCATCTTGTTCCACCCCCTGCCATGGGCAGGGACCCCTTCCACTAGTCCAGGTTGCTCCAAGCCCTGTCCAACCTGGACCAATTGTCTTTTAATTTGAACCATTCCCCCTTGTTCTGTCACTACGTATCCCTGTAAAAAGCTTCTCCCTGTCTTTCTTACAGGCTCCTTACCAGAAAATAACACTCTAATCTGCATAATCCATTTTCATCCAAGTCTGGTGCCCTGGCTACGTCCCAAGACCCCCACCTGCAATGCCTCAAGTGGTGCAAGGTGGAGCTCAGCTCTGCCTTGAGCTTGATTTTCACTGCAGCTGGGTTTGGACTTCATCATCATCATCATCCTCCTCAAATCACCCACCCATGGACTGGCAAAATGGGAAGCACGGGGTACATGTTGCCCCCATCCCACCCCCCAGTCTTTATATGTCCTGGTATCAGCCTTCCCCCACAGGGGGGGCCAAATATAGACCATCCAGAGGAATTCCTTATAATTCTAATTAAGGAAAAAAACCCAACCCACCGGAACTGGGTGACACTGCCTGGTACAGCTCGAATGTGTCTCCCAGCATGATGCTCCTTCTTACACATATCAAGGCTCTGGGTGCTTGGCTTGTGTTTTTCAGGGCAGACACAGCCTGGGAACCACCACCTTGGGAGGAAAATCTGGAAAACCCTGACTGGAAAATAAGCTGAGAGCGCTGGTGCTTGTAGCTGACAGAAAGCATTAGGAACAGAGCTTGGCTTCATTAGGGAAGTTAGCAGTGATGCATACTGAGGAGGACACACATTTTGGTTATTTATGAGGGAAAGAAATGCTTTTTCCTGTGAATATTAAATGCAGCATGTCCTCCCCTGTTTAATTCTTCCTTCGTCTCTCAGGCAGGTTCAAATGGGTTACTGGGCAGAAGGAGCTGAGCTCACTGCTGTGCCACAGGAAAAAACAGACACGAGCTGTGATCTCCCCTCCCTCAGGGGTTTCATACTTCCCTCTGTGGCTCTTAATCCTTTGATTTTTATTGCTGCCAAAGTGAGAATCCCCCCATCCTGCTCCTGATGTTGCCTCCGAATGGCGCTCAGGGCGCTCCGAGACCACCAAAAATCTCTTTATTCCTGCAGAGCTCGAAAATCACGGTTTGAAATCCCATTCCCAGCCTGGATTTCTGGGTCAGCTGGACCTGGACCGTGGCATTAAGGGCCAACAATCCAAGTGGGTAGAGGCACCTTCCACAAAAAGAGGCTCAGCCAGTGCTGGGCGTCCCCAGACGTGCAGCTCCCCTCAGTGCCGGGAGAGACTTGAAACCAGAACTCCGTAAGTAATTTTCAGTAGAAATGCCTCAAGAAACACTCCCTCTCTTCCTTCCTCTAGACTTTGATTTTTATCCCTTTGGATTTCTGGTGGTGGGCGGAGGGAGCCGCGGGAAATATCAGGGCAACCCCGCTTGGCTGGAGGCTCATCTCGACATTTCGGGATGACGGAGTGGACTTTTCTAACATCCCCTGGCAAAGCAGAGGAGTAGGAATGTTCCTAGCCTTGCCTCTAGCCCTGGCTGCCTGACTGCTGCCACCCAAAAAATCCACTGCAGTTTGGCACCGGGGGTGCAGCAGGATGAGATCCAAGTGGAATTGGCCCCTTGGCCAGCGGGAGAGAGGCTCCTTCCTCTCTTTTTCCTTTGGCTCCCAAACGCAAGGGAATAAGCCAGAGGCTGCTTGTGGCGTTTATTAGGGCTATTCTTCTTCCCTGACAATGTGCTAATTGGCTGCCTGGCCGATGGCTCTGCTGGATGCCTGCTGGGGTTAGGTCGTTCTTTCCTCGTGGAAAAGAAAAATAAATATCTGCAAAGAGCCTTGTGAAGCTCCGAGTGAGAAATGGGGTGTCTCAGGCTTGTCCTGCAGATGCCCGGAGAGCAGGAGAACCACCCAGCCCTCCCCCACACTCCTCGGGGAGCACAGACGGCAAAAATTCCTCCTTTATCAGCGCTGAGGATGGACACGGTGAGGCAGCTTGGATCCCTGTGTGGGATGCCCGTGTCCCTTCGCTTAACCCTGAAAAAAACCCAGAAGCTGGCACCTCCCAACGAGCAGGGTCTTGCAGAGGGGGAAGGTGGACTGCGCTGATCAGCTCTGGCTGCAGCAAGCTCCATGATTGCCTCCCCTGTGCCGAGGCGATGGCCCGGAATCAGCGGAGCTGTCTGGCCAGTCAAGGCCAGCGCTCTCGCTCCTGCCTTGGGTGACTGTCAGCACACAAGAGGCGAGGTTATTATGGGTGACAGCCTTGTCTCCCCTCTCATAAATCACACACCAGCGCAGGATCTGTTGTGCTGGTGGTTTATTTTATTTAGGGTGGTGGTTTTTTGTTGTTGTTTTGTTTGGTTTTTTTTTTAATAGAGAGAATGGTTGCCGATCAAAATCCTGCCTTGAGAGAGCCTCTTGGCTCCCAGGAGCCAGCTGTTCCGGGCAGTTTCTCATCGCCTCAGCTGGCAGTGTTTTCCTTCTGCCCCGGAGCACGGTGGGGCTGGTGGGTGACAGTGCCCAGCGCTGCACAGAGGTGGCAGAGCCCTGCTTTGCCCTCAGGCAGCTCTGATGAGGTTTGGCAGCCCAGAAGAGAAGCCTCCAACCCCCTGCCAAACATTTTTCTTTCTGCTTCACGTGGTTTGGCTGGGCTGCAACCCCCAGAGTTGGGGGCAGACTGAGAAGACTTTCAGAGACAGGGGCACGTGGGGACAGTCTGGGTGTCTCTTCCATCCTGTTTCTCCTTTGTGGCTGCTCTAAGGGTTAGTTTGTTGCCTAGCAGGGAATGTTTTTGCCCTGTCCCCCTTCCTAACTAGTTCAAGTCCTTACTATTTGCTCATGACGTGGGGTTTGGGATCGGATTCCCATAAAATGGGGAAATTCCTGAGATGGAAGGGAAATAGTGATGCTGCCTTGGCTGGTCTGGACTCAGATTTTCCCTGTTGTGTTGATCCCTTCGGGGTTACAGCCCCGGGTGTTCTATGACCAAGTCCCAGGAGAACCATTTGGTAGAAGGCAGAGATCACACCCAAATCCCCCAAAAAGCATCAGCACTCTCCTGCAGACTCTGCTGGGCAGGCAATACCCTTTTCTCCTATTTATAACCGAGTCTGTTATTGAAAACACTCCACTAGGAAGCTGAGGTTGGACCCCAGACCAAGAGTGTTGAAATTCATCTGTACCAGGGATGCAGAAACTTTCTGGAAGGACCTCACTTAACAGCACCCACCCCAAGCAGATGAGATTATTTTCTGGGTAGTTCTTTCATGCACTGACCCTATAGATTTCATGGGCAACACCTGTGTAGATATTACAAAAATGTTGACCTGTGTAAGTATATAAAAGGATGGAAGCCACCAGCTCCTGGACTTGGATGAGTTTGAGAATGTATCCAATATATCCAATATATTCAACCTCGACTTTAGGGTGACCTAATTGAGGCCTTCTAGTACCTCAAGGAGCTGAAAAGAAACAAGAAGACATCATTTAAAAGGACCCAGAGTGACAGGACAAGGGGGAATGGCTTCAAACTGGCATCTGTGAGGGTGGGCAGGCCCTGGCACAGGTTGCCCAGAGAAGCTGTGGCTGCCCCACACCTGGAAGTGTCCAAGGCCAGGTTGGACGGGGATTGGAGCAACCTGGGCTGGTGGAAGGTGTGGCCCTTGATAAAGTGACACCAAACACCTCAGCAGGAGGAAATACATTTGGTGTCAAAGCTTAAATGCCAACCTGCTTGGTGTGCCCTGAGTGGACTGGTTAGCACTGGGTGTGGGACACGGGGAGTCCCCCCCTCCCTCCAACACCCCTGGAGCGTGCACCAGGAAGGGTTTCACGCAGGAAATAGAGCAGAAGGAATTGAGCAGAGCATGTGCTCCTTCTAAAGATAGCACATCAAAGATCCTGCCACACTCGGCATCCGCAGCGACCCCACCGCTCTCCCTCCGCGACTTGTCTCCCAGAGTGCTGGGAGGACGCCAGGCCTGGAGTTCCTGGGACTTTCCTGCCCTGCTGCAGTGGACTAGAAAACACATCCCCAGAGCATGAAAATGCAGGGCTTAGTGATGGCTCAGTGACTGGCAGTGCAGGTGTGGTGTGTGGGGTCTGCATGTGACGTGGGGTGCAGGGCACAGCGGGGTTTTCTGCCTTCCTGAGCCCCTCTGTGTCACCTCTGTGTGAGTGTCACCAGCACTGCCTCAGCCTCTGCCAGTGGGGAGCAGCAACCCAGCCCTGGTTTACGGCCTTGATATCGGGTGGTGGCCTTGTGTGTCACTTAAATCGGCTCCAGGACAACCAGGGGACGTCCCAGGGTGCTCTTATATGGGAATGGTTTGATCTCCCCGGCCAAGCCCTGCTTTCTCTTGCCACCCTGGGTATCAGTGTCACACCGGGACTCCCCAGACGCAGGGAACCCCGTGGAGGTTGCCTTCAGGCACTGCCAGGCTACTGGAGCAGATGCAGGACCTGGGCCCAGGGTTTCTGTGGGATTGCTCAGCGCGTTAAACCCAACCACGCTTGCTCGCCTGAAGGTTCTCCATCTGGTGAGTCTGAGCTCACCAGGCTGTTGCTGTTCAGAAGGGACATGGAAAAGGAGCTGGGAGAGGAGGGGGGGGGGCTTGTCCTCACAGTTAATCTTAAGCAATGCAGGTCACAGAATCCCAGGATATGCCGAGTTGGAAGGAACTCGCAAGGATCATCGAGTCCAGCTCTTAGCCCTGCACAGGACACCCCAAGGGTCACACCCTGTGCCTGAGAGTCTCTGGGTTGCCATCTGTAATCCTGCACCTCCACAGTTCCAACAGGGAGCATCTCAGGATCTCTCCAGCCATCCACCACTACCCTGTTGTGCATAAAAACCTGGATTTTTGGTGGAACTAAAAATCGTGGTGTCCCTGTGCGAGGTGCTGAGGAAATACATAGTACCCACGAAGAACTGTCCCTGTGGGAGAAGTGGGAGCAGGGGCTGATACCCCCTTTTGCAATTAAAGGGAAGAAATCATCATGTCATAGGAAAATCCCGCACAATTCCCGGTGTGGTAGAGCTGCCCACAGCTGGGCCATCCCTGCAAGATGAGTCTGACAGATTCACAGCAACCCAAAACCAGAAAGAGAGAGAGGAAAAGACAGATCACAAAAAAAAAAAAAAAAAAAAATCCTATCAAGTCACACTAAAGCAGGAGAATCAGTTGCTGCAGGGCTGAGAGAAAAAGCACTGTCTGGGTGAGGTCTCGTGGGGTTTGATACACATCCAGCCCTGCCTGCAGAAGGGATTTGTGTTCTCCAGGTGGCTGTGGAAGTTCTGGATTGTGTCAGGCTCTTTCCAGTGCAGTGGGAAGGAGCAGACCTGGCTGTGAGATTCCCTGCTGGGGAAGCACAGGTTGGGGTTGGCAGAGAGAAGGAGATGCTGGAGATTGGAGAGAGGGACTGGAGACATCCCTGGGGTGTCTGGTCCATCAGCCAAGATATTGAATTCCTTCTCATCAGCAGCATCTGCTGAGCATTGCTGGGTTTGCTCTTCCAAGTTTGCCATGAAGAGGCAAGTAAACACCTCAGAATGTTCAACAGCCTCATCTGAACGTACTTCTCGTGGGATTTGGGGCTGACCAAAAGCAGTTAGACCCTTTTCTCTTGCTCTGTGGGGGTATGAGTTGAGCATTAAATGCACAGCCATGTGTAAAAGCAGCAACCCTGGAACCTTCTCTCAACTGCCTTCATGTGCCATAAATTCTCCCCTGGGCTCAGCAGAGCTCCATCCAATTTGTGCATTTTAGTGTTTTCCATCCCCTGCCCTCCCAGCCTCTCCCTGCTGGCACCTAAATATCCTCACCTCTGCTTTTTGTCCCGCTTTTCGTGCTCGGTTGTTTCCTGGATCCAGACACGGTGCAACAAAACTGCATTTATGAGGGATTAGCTCAGCTAATCCACCGTAAACGTGGCTTTACCAGGTTATCAGGCTCACAGGTCGGCGTGTGGGCCTTTCTCCATCGCTGTACTGAGCCAAAGCGTCGGTGGAACACTCACTGCTGGCAAGACAAGCTTCTCCTTGTTTTCAGGATTATTTTGACAAGGATTAGGAAAACAGTGGAATTGCCTGCCTGGCTCTCCAGGTTCAATATCCCCCTTTTTTAACTTTCTTCTCTCCGCGAGCTCCAAT
>NW_020956936.1:16879-37174 GCF_003031625.1 Empidonax traillii
CTTTCTCCATCGCTGTACTGAGCCAAAGCGTCGGTGGAACACTCACTGCTGGCAAGACAAGCTTCTCCTTGTTTTCAGGATTATTTTGACAAGGATTAGGAAAACAGTGGAATTGCCTGCCTGGCTCTCCAGGTTCAATATCCCCCTTTTTTAACTTTCTTCTCTCCGCGAGCTCCAATCGCTGCAGATATAACAGAAGAATTCTTATTAAAAATAAATACAAGCCCACTTAACAGAGCAGCCTCAGCCACTGCTGGGCTGAAGTCCCTGTGGATGGGATTTTTAAGTTTTCCTGGAGCAACATGTGCTGCTGGTCCAGCACTGAGGGTTTATTGTCTGTTTTAATTTTGCCTGGAATGGGATGGGGTGGCTTAGGATGGGTTTGGAAAGAAATGGGTAGGAGAGATTGGAAAGGAAGGAATAGGGTGGGATAGGAGAGATTGGAAAGGAAGGGATGGGGTGGGATAGGATGGAAGGGTTAAGATGGAATGGAAGGGATGAGATGACAGGGATGTGGTGGGGTGAGATGGGATGGGAAGGGGCAGGACGGGAAGGGATAGAATGGAAGGGTTAGGATGGAAAGAAAGGGATGGAATAGAAGGGACGGGAAAGGAAGAGGCAGGGTGGGATGGGAGGGATAAGATGGGTGGAAAGGGCTCTTTCTCTGGTGTCCATGGTGACTCAGCTCAGGGATGTGAGCACTAATCCCCCTGCACAGCTGAACACACGACACCTCCAGTGAGGTGACCAGGTGACTCCACCGTGTTCACACTGCTGAGGATCTGGAGAAACAGAGCAACACCTCTTCAGCAGTCACACAGCAGCACCTTAAAATAGAGCTCTTACATCCCCCAGCACATCTCACCCGGGCAGAGGATGCCAGCCCATCCCTTGGGTTGGGAACGGATCCTGCTGTGGGATGAGCGACGGTAACGAGGAGAGTTCAGCCATCCCCGTGCCAGGGCAAGAAAACTGAGCTGCTGTTCATCTCCCTCAGCGTCTGGGGGTGCCTGGCAGGGCTGAGACGGCCCCGTGGGTTAGTGGTGGAGGTCAGAGGTGAGAGATCTGCTTGTGGTTCCAGACTTGAGGCTGCTGGAGGAAACCCTCTGCCTCAGTTTCCCATCTCTGCAGCAAGTTTAGCTTCCAACTTTTCTGGGGGGAAAAAACTGGTCTTCCAGTAGGTATGAAGGCAAGATGTGGTGCAGGGAGGGGTAAAGCCTGGTGGGGGCTTTTGGTGTTGAGAAAGGGTGGAGACTTTTCTGATGGGGGTTACCAGCATCACCCACAGACCAGGTTGTCCTGTTGTTTGCAGGGTTGATGAAAGGCCCAGAAGGTGTCTCCTTAGGGATTCATGGGGATGATGCTTTATCTCCAGGAAAGCTCTCCAGCGCTTATGGGCACCTCATCTGCTCAACAGGACCCGTGGCAAGCGGGAAAAGCATCTCCCTGGTGTGGGGTCCGTGGCAGGATCTCGGGAAATCAGTTTGTGCCCTTCAGTTCTCGTCTCCCTCCTGGAGCCACCACTCACTGTAGGGAGGTGGCTTGGCTTGTTTGCTGCCCTTCTTTGTCCAGCACCTTGCAGAGAGTTTGCAGGATGTTTTGATAAGCTGGGAAGGGGTGATTGCCACAGCCTGGTGCCACCTGTCACAGACAAGTCAGTGATGCAGGGACCGGGTCTGAGGCTTGGCCCCGGGTTTCTGTGCCAGGGATCTTTAGCTGTGTTGCTGAACCTTGCAGAAAGGGTTTTTCTTTAAATAAAATAAAAAAAATAATAAAAAAACAGAAGTCTGGATCGGGCTTTTGGGAACTGTCACTTTGAGGCAGGCAGGGCTGGGAATCAGCGGTGCCAGCTCCAGTTCATTCAAGTTGCTTAATGGAATTTCTAATCAATTTTCTCAACAGCCCTGGCTCTGACTGGCCTCCTAAGGACTCGAATTCTGGAAGTGCCAATTCTCTGAGCTCCCTAGAAAGAACAAAATGCTTGTCATCCTCCGAGCAGCTTCCTCTGCAGGGCGAGAAACAAACCTCTTTGTCCCAGCTGTGACTATAAAACGAAATAAAAACCCAAGGTGCAAAGCCTTTTGTCCCTAAATCTTGTCATTAGTGATGTTGGTGGAAATGACAGGCTTTGAATAGAGAGAAAAGAGGGCTGTTAGGGAGCAAGAGGATGCAGCTGGTGCTTGGACAATGGAAAATAAGCGGTCTGGCCGTGGGGTTACTGGTGAGAAATGAGAGATAGTATCACCTTCATTCATTGTCTCCCTATCAGCTGCTGCAGATGAAGACGAGCAGTTTAACCAGCCCCAGATAACATGGAGGTTAAATACATGTTTCTCTTAGAGGAGAGCACTCCTCAAATTGCAATTATGCCTGGGAAGGAACAAAGGGCTGTATCAGTCAAATATTCCTGCAGCTGGAGGAGAGATTTGCATCTGATTTCAATACACACGTGCAGCTCTGGAACAGCCTGCTTGGCAGCTGAAGGTGTCTGGGGGGAAGACTTGGGTAAATCTGTGAGGTTTTCTGCCTTCTGGAAAATATCTCCATGCTTGTCAGCCCCCCCCCCATCCTCCAGAACACGAGCAGGAGCTGAGCAGCGTTGGGTCTCTGTGGATGGAGGAGGTGGGGATGGTGTGTGGGGTGTCCAAACGTGCAGGTGAAAGGAACAGGGTGTCTGTGTGCCCTCACAGCTTCCCCAAGGGCAGAATTCCTGCCCAGTGAGGCAGAGAGCTGGGCCCTGTAGCATTTGTGTTAAAGCAGAGCCAGTAACCCAGAGAGCAGCAAGTTTTTCTGGATGAACTTGTGCCGCTCGGCTGAGCTCCAGGGAACCACAGAAGTCGGCCTGGATCCTCAGAACTGAAGCTTCCCATCCACCCAGCCATGGCTAAAAATAGCCAGTTTGTCCTCCTGTATTTCTCATTGGGTCAGTCCCAAGCACAGGAGGAGCAAGAAGGTCACTCAGTGGATCCTCAGCCCTTCATGCCCAGCATCTTCTCCTCTGTCCCCACCTTTGCCAAAGGGACCTGGGAGCACCTGGGGGGAGTTTTGCCCCCAAACCCCACAGTTCACACAACTGTCAGTCTCCAAAAAGAGGAAAAAAAAAAAAAAAAAGGAACAGGTGAGATCATGGATGTGAAGCCTGGATTTTTTTTAACACATCACCTGCACTACCGAAAAATTCCCAAGGCTGATCCCTGGCTTTCCTAGACAGGGAGAGCAGGAGAGCCTGTCTAAGTGGAGGTCAGCAGAGCAGTGTAAACAGAGCAGCATGGAGATTAACAAGTAAAATGGGCAGAGTGGGGGATTAATGCCAGAATCAGGAAGGATTTGGTCACTGCTGGGCTTGGTTTGCTTGGATAACACTCAGAAACCCTTTCCAAGAAGAGGAGCAGCAGCTTCACAGGATGTATCTAAAGCAATCCAGCAAAAATGAAAGAGGCAAAAAGAGGCAAATAGAAATTAAATCAGCATCTTTTGTTCTGTCCTTGTGCCACCTGGACCCAGCTGGTGTTAAAAGAGGATGAGAGGCAAACTCCTCGTCTCCAGTGAGCTTCAATCACTGCAGATCGATGGCTGTGTTCACTCCAGGATGGTGTCAAGGCCTGTGGTAAAGCCTCTCCCTCGCTGGCTTGTGCAGATAAAGTTTTCTTCTCAAGCAAAATTGCGTTTTCGAATCAAACCCTGCATCTCAAAAATAATTAATAAGAAGCTGAGCTAAGCCGTGTTTCAGTATCCAGAGGGCTCAAGTGTTAAGATGCTTGGCAGGGAGATGCTGCTCCTCATCTCTTCTTTAAAGCTGTGCCTCCACTTCCACAATGTTTCCAGCTGAAGCCCTAAAATTTGTGGTTCAGAAGCTGCCTCTGTCCACGGGAGTGTCTGCAGGATGTGGTGAAATAAACTCAGCCATGGAATAAAGAGAGAAGGGGGAAAAAGTAATGGAAAATTTGCACTGAGATGAGGTGTAACATCCAAGGTCTCCTCCAGCTCTGCTGCAAGCCAAGCTTGATGAGGGAATTGCGGGACAAAAAGTTGTTTTATGTTAAACACACATGGGGAAACCTTCCTGCTCCCCTGTAAATCTGTGCTGTTCTAACACCCAGCCAGAGGAGGGGAAGGGCATATCAGTGTCTTTGTCAAACAAGAATGGGTTTAATCTGCACTTCAGGGTCACAGTTTGGGGGGAAATTTCAGAAGAAAGGGCTGAGCTCAGGCTGTTGGGGTTTTAGAGGAGCCTTTTAACAGGGGTGGGAATTTTCAGTAGCATGACGCTCTTTTTGGGTGCTTTCATAGCAAATGAGCTTTTTAGGGCAGCTCACTGCAGAGCACAGGAGGGGCCAAAGATGCCACCCCTCCTGGTTCAGAGCACTTTGCAGGATGCTCTGATGACGTCCAAGGCACCAACTCGTGCCACAGCTGGATCTCCAAACTGTGGATCTCCCTTCCCTCCTTGCTCTGGAGGAAGGGCAGGTGGAAGCAAAGTCTGTTCCTTTCCCCAGCAAGGGAAAGAACATCAGTTTGTGTGGGTAGGAGAGGGGGTGGGAGGGGAGGTTCTCCTTTAACAGTTGGACTCGATGATATTGGGTCTTTTCCAACCTTAATGATTCTCTGATTCCTTTAGAGAAGAGTTTCTAATGCTTTGCACTTTGTTTGCACTTACAGGCTGATCATGTTCAGCTGGGACTTGGCTTCTCTCAAGATCTGGGGTTTGGTTTTGGGGGTGGGGGAGTGGTTTCAGGGTAAATGCTCAGCACCACAAGCTGAAATCTGCCTTAACCAGCCCATCCTTCGACTTAAAAATCCCAAACTCACGTGCCGGGCAGTGAACACCCCCACCACCCATCCTTCTCCTTCTGCCTTTCCCAGTGCCGGGGGTGGCCCTGAGCTTCCTGTCACACTGAGGGGGACATCTTCACAGTGATGAATCATCCCCCCTGCCCTGCTGTCCCCAGTTCCTGCGTCTCTCTGGGGCACGTGGGGCAAACAGGACTCTGTTCCAGTGCTCACACACCCCGGGGTGTTGCCGCCTGTGAGGCTCAGCAAGATCCAGAGGCCGAAGGAAGTGGTGGGGAGAGGTGTGTTGAGTATCCCCCCAAGTGCAGGATTCGGCCCAGATAATCCATCTGCCAAGGAACAGGCTGCAGCACAGCCCTCAGCGAATCCAGAGTGCTTTATCAGCGCTGGAGCCTCCCGGGGGGCTGCGTGTCCTACATAGGAGGAACGGCGGGAGGAGGTTACGTGACAGCCCACAAACCCGCTCTCCTTCGGGGTGACTCGAGGCTGAAGTCACAGAAACACCAAACCTGGGCTGCCCAGGCCTGGATTTCAGCCAGTGTTGGCATCACAGCTGTGTCTGTGTGCGTGCCCGTGGAGGATTCAGCTCTCCGGGAAAGCCGTGTCTGGATGCAGCTGGAAAAATGATCCCAGCGACCCCAGGAATCGCTCCAGGCTGAGGGCAGAGTGGCTGGAAACCTGGGAAAGGAGCTGAGGGTGCTGGTGACAGCGGCTGGGTGTGAGCACAGGTGGGCAAGGGGCCAAAGGCACCTGGATTGTCCCAGCCATGGTGTGCCCAGCAGGACCAGGGCAGTGTCCCTACCCTGGGCTGGGCACTGGTGAGGTCACACCTCAAATCCTGGGGTCAGTTTTGGGCCCCTCCTGACAAGAAAGACACTGATGGGCTGGAATGTGTCCAGGGAAGGGAATGGAGCTGGAGAAGGGGCTGGAGCAGCAGGAGCAGCTGAGGGAGCTGGGGGGGGCTCAGCCTGGAGAAAAGGAGGCTCAGGGGGGACCTTCTGGCTCTGCAATCCCTGACAGGAGGGGGGAGCCAGGGGATTTTGGGCTCTGCTCCCAGGGAACAGGGACAGGAGGAGAGGGAACGGCCTCAGGCTGTGCCAGGGGAGGGGCAGGTTGGCTCTGGTGTATTATTTCAAGGCCAGGTTGGACAGGGTTTGGAGCAACCTGGTCAAGTAGAAGGTGTCCCTGCCCATGGCAGGGGGTAGAACAAGATGAGCTTGAAGGTCCCTTCCAACCCAAACCAGCCTGGGATTCTGGCATGCTGTTTGTTTGGGACCCCTTCAAAGATCAGGAGGAAATGGGTGGTCCCAGCCCAGCAGAATCCCTGTAGGCTCATCTGTTACCCATGTTTGGGGACTCAGAAGACACAGAGGCTGTAAACTCCAGCCACCAGTGTCCCAGAAACAGCAGCTGACCTGTCCTGTAGGTTTTATTAACCAGGGTCTGCATTCTGGCAAGAGCCTCTTCTGCACTTTCCCACAGTACATCCTATTAGTCATCCCTAATTATTCAACTCTAGTTGAGCAAAGCTTTGTCTCTGTCTTTTTTCTTCTATTTTTTTTTTTATTTTCCTTTTTTTTGTGTGTGTGTGTTAGCCTGAAAACCCATATTTAAATAAGAAGGGCAAGGAAGGCATTTTTAATCCCAGCTGGATAATTCCTAAAATGCACAGAGGTAAGGCCTGGTCAGGCAGATGCTCTGAGAACGTGCTGATGCTTTCCTCAGCTGCTTTGGGTAAGAAAAGCCGGGCTTGAGGGCAACTTATGCCAGGCTCCACCTCACTCAAAGCCTCTTGGGCAACATCCACGTCCTTTCTGCTGGGTTTGTGGCACAGGACTGTGTTGGGATGTCCCTGAAGCCTTTCTGGATTTGCATATTTTGTTTCCACCCCAATCCTATCACTGGTACCTCTTGGTGCCTCTTGCCCCACCTTGCCGTGTGAAGCCCGGGAGCTGTGACATTTGGGAGGTTTTTGGGGAAGTCTTTGGGATGAGCAGAGAGGGGTGACAGAGCTCACAGGACGTGGTGGCAAAGGGGGTTTTTATGGAGGTAAATTCAGGGGAAGAACTGGGTAGATTTGGGGCTGTTTCTTGAGTAGGAATTGAGATGAAGATACGACTGAGGCAGAAACGCCCAGCAGCGACCACAGAGCAGACCTTGCCCCCTCACTGGGGGAGAACAAAATACTCTCTGGAACAGAAATAACACACGTGGAACCCCAGTAGGAGGGTCCAGACCCCAAGAAATTCAGATTCCTGACCCAAGGCTACATGGAACGTGGTGGCAGAGGCTTCCTCCAGCCCATTCCACTCCTCTTCATCATCATCTTCCCTCTCCATCCCCATAATCTGAGCTGAGGAGGAGGCTTAGCCTTGCCTTGTAATCTTGATTTGGGGTTTCACTGTGAATTGCTCGAGCCTCACGTGCCGCTGCAGATTGATTCGTTATGCCAAGTGCTTGCCAAAATGCATAATGAGGGGCTAAATCGGGCCGTGAGTAACGAGGCAGAGGCTCAGTCATTGCGGGCTCTGACAAAAGCCTCGGTTACTGCTGCCACTCGGGTTTTGGGACCTCCCCTCACACATCCCCACACACACACACACACACACACACACACAGAGAGAGGCATTTCATGCTTTCTGGAGCCCGCCCCGTTATTTATTATCGTTATAAATGTTGGTATTTTCACACGCGAGCGCCGGGCTGGGAGTTCACCCCGCGGGGATTTGTGTTAATGAGAATTGGAGCAGCTTTTGGGGGGGGGAGGGGGAAGGGGGGGGGAATCTCTGCTCCAATCCATTCACAAAGTCTGTGTGGCAGCTCCTAAAGGCCGACGGCAGAACTGAAAATTAATCAAGTGAAGGGGCTGTTAACGACGGCACATCAAAGAGGGATGGGAAGTCTTCACACCGTCAGCAAAAAAGAGAAAAAAAAAAAAAGCTTTTATCTCTTTCTAACAAATGTGAGAATCCAGACACAGCCCTGATGGGGTCTGAAGTGCCATTAGAGGATGTGAATAATTATAATTGCTGCCCCCTGCTCACATCTTTCCTCGATTTGGGGGAATTCCGTGAAGCAAGATCGATACCTGCACCCCCTTTTACAGATGGGGAGGCTGAGGCACCACAGGGCTTTGCAGGGTCTCAGGGATAGGGAGGAGGAGGGTTCAGTCCTTTTTCCTCCTAAATTTTCTGCATCATCTTGGGAAGCAGTCCCGATTTCATCTGTTTCCTGAGCTGAGGAATGGTTTCCTGGACTGTTGGATGAATCTGTTTTATGGATTCATGAATGATGGGATAACCCAGACCCAGGTGTGGGCACTGGATGGTAGAATCATGGAATCCCAGAATGGTTTGGAAGGGACCTTAAAGGCCATCTCATTCCAGCCCCTGCCATGGGCAGGGACACCTTCCACCAGCCCAGGTTGCTCCAAGCCCCGTCCAACCTGGCCTTGGACACTTCCAGGGATGGGGCAGCCACAGCTTCTCTGGGTGACGTGGGTCGAGCCTCCTGGCTTTTCCCTGGCCCTGATTTGCAGTCCAGGTGTCTTTAAAGGGTGAAGCAGCCTCCAAAATGCAGGCTCAGGACCTCCTCCCGTGGCTTTATCACTGTCCTTGAGTCAGACAGGAGGAGGAGGAGGTGGTGGTGACATTCTTGCTCACATCACATTTTGGGGGCAATCCTGCCAACCTGGGAGCTCAAACCCTCCTCTCACCTGTTCCCTTCGGATCCAGAGGAGCAGAGATTACCCTCAGGCCCGACCCTCCCCATCTCCTCCAGAGATTCCAGTGGCCAGAAGCTTTTCTCCCCAGCTCCCCTCCTGATGAAATGTCACCAGTGCCATCGCTGACACCAGGGCTGGGAGCCACCCTGAATCATCCTCATTAAAGAGCATTTCACTTCAGACCATGGAGATGCTTCTCACCCTCTTTTGCTGCCTTAACAGAGCTATTAAAAGCTCCTGGTGAAAGGCAGGTGGCAGATGATGGGCACAGGCAGGAGGGCAAGGGGTGTAAAACACACATTTCCCACCCTCATTCCCAATGCCAGGGCCAGGAGAAGGAGACTGGACCTGCTGGTGGCAATTCCACCCGAAAGGAGATGATTTCTCCAACCAAAATTATTTTATAGCGAGTTTTGGGGTTCTTCTCACAGGCAAGAAGTGAAACAAGACGAAAGGACACAGCCTCCAGCTGTGCCAGGGGAGGCTCAGGTTGGACTTCAGGAGGAATTTCTTCCTGGAAAGGGCTTTGGAAGGGTCTGCCCAGGGAGGTGGTGGAGTTGCCATTCCTGGAGGTGTTTAAGGAAAGGCTGGACATGATTCTGTCAGTGTGTGATGACCTGGAGGCTTCTTGCTGGGAGTGGAGGGACTCCTGGGGAGGCAGAGGGACTCCTGGGGAGGTTTATGACTGATGGTTGTCACCTGAAAGGAGGTGGGTTGGGAAGAAAGGTGTGTAGGGTGTGTGTGTAGGGTCTGTATGGCCAGCAGAGCTTCTTCAGCATCTCCCATGTCCCCAGACACACATTCCCCACCTCCCCTGGGCTCTGGCATCGCTGTGGACCTGCAGGTTGTGTGTGTTGCAGAAACTGGAGGATTTAGCAGGATTTCCCTGCTGAAGTTTGGCTCACGCCAACTGTTGAGCAAGGAGGGGTTTGTTGTTTTTTTTTTTTATTTTATGTTATTTTGGGGTTGATTTTCCTCTAACAGGCTCTGCCACCCTCGTGCATTTCCCAGCCGTGAGTCACAACTCATCCTCTGCTTCTCCCCCTCCCTGACATCTCCAGGCACCCCACGAGATTTTTTAGAAGATAGCAGCAATATTATCTTGTGCAGGGTTTTCTCTTGTCTCTGCGCTGCAAGGGGGCTGGAAATTCAACGTTTGAGGGGTTTCCATCGCTGCCAGGTGACAGGAGTTGGGGTCAGCAGAGAGGAAACCCAGCCCAGATGTGACCACACCTGGCAAGGGCAGCGTTCCCGTGTTTTGGGGTACCTGGGTACTCCTGGTGATGGGCCAGATGGAGGAATCAAAAGCAGAAACAAATTCTGGTGGTTAAAAAAGCCTTGCCAAAGTCACTGTTTATCAGGAGGGCGTCACAACACTCTGATGCCCAGGGGGAGGCTGCAGAAGCACATCCTGGTGGGGAATTCCATGACGTCTCCTCTCCCTCCCCAGGATGCTGGAAGCCACTCCTGGTCCTGCTCCCACCGGCATCTCCACCCTCTGCCTCGACTCTGTGCCCACCACTGAACAGCCAAAATGACTTTACCACGAGGAAAAAGCTGTGGGGAAAAGGCAAAGTCAAGTGATTTCCTCTCTCTGGGCTGTTCTGCATCTCGTTTTGTGCTTCCCCAAGGGAAGGAGGGAAACAGAGCAGCAGAGAAAGCACCAGATTTGCTTTAAAAAAGAAAGTAAGTGTCAGACAGAAGTAAGGTCAAAGGGGAGAAGAGACTTTTGGGGAGGGCTTCTCTTTTGAGAAGGTCTTCTCAGGTTTCCTTCCCTTTCTTGCCACCTCCAGGTTTTAATAATTCAGTGATTTTATATTCGCACCAAAACCTTCCGTCTCACAGTCATTTCTGCTTGCAGTGACTTCAGTGAATTCGTGGTGGACCTTTGGAAGCAGAAAGAATTCCTTGGTGGAATGAAACTTTTCCTTGATAGCCACCGCTGATTTTTTTTTTTTCCCCTTTCGTGCCTTCATTTATAATTAAGGCTTCTTAATTACCTTTTTAAGGGCAGGGCCGAAGGAAAGGAACGGCAAGGCTCGTCGTCTCTTCTGAAGGGTGAGCTGCAAAAAGCGAAGCAGGCAGTGAGTCAGCATCCTCTCCTGCCTGTGCTGCCAGCAGAGCTGTTGCTGGGGTTACTGTCACAGGTGACAGAGCAGATCAGCCTTCCCCGTGTCCCCGAGCTGAGCCGCGACACGTTTATTCCTGACACACCAAAGGACAAACAAAGGGCAGGCTTCAGAAACTCCCCCGCTCTTCCCCCCCCCCTCCCCCCCCAAAAAAAAACAACCCAACTCCCAAATCGGTTCTGATGTTGCCATCTGTAGCTTAGGGAAACGGAAAAGAGGAACGCGCTGGCTTGGGGGGTTGTGGAAGAAAAGGCGTTCGGGATAATCGTGGGCAGAATTGCGTTGTTACAGCTCGGAAGAAAGGAATGAGGGACGGCAAAAGGAGCCTGACCTGCGGCACCCGCGGGTGACCTCCTGGCGGTTCCCATCACCCCTCACACCTCCTGGTCCTGATGAGAGCACTTGAGGAGACAAAAAGCCGCTCATCTGCTCCTCCTCACCCTCATCAGTTTTTGGCCCATCCCTCCTTGGAACAGCCCTTGGGGGATTTCTGAGCGGGTTTCCAGGGGGGGATCCCCCAGAACGGTTGAAGCTAAAAAAGCAGGAAATCTGCTTAAAAATAAATCACAGGGTTGGGCTGCAGAGCTTGGGTCTTCGAGGTCTTTGCAGGCAAATTCCTTTGCTCCAAATTTTTGCCGGTTTGGGTTTTCCCAGCTGGAAACCTGCTGGCTGGGGAGCTTTAGGGAGCTTCAGCTTTAACCTGCAGGCTCCACAGACCTTTCAGCTTCCAGATGTCACAACTAAAGGCAGCTCTGCCAGCGTCCAGATGTTACAGGTAAATGCAGCTCTGCCGGCGTCCAGATGTTACAGCTAAAGCCGAAAGGACTCCCGGCCTGTGTTTGCAAACAAATTCATCTCCTCCTCGGCACAAAATGATGTCCCCCAGTAACCCGAGGGAGGGGTTTCTATAACGAACCAAACAAACTGGTGATCAAGGGTTAAGGTGAGGATGGGGAAGACAGACAGAAGGGCCTGGGGGCAGAAAAGAATTTCCCCTGGATTTCCAGTTGGACAGGGAATGATGAATATTACCACTCAGTGCAGGGTGAGGTCTTTTTGCTCTCAAAGCACTGCCCAAAGATGAACTAATTAACTGAAGCCAGGAAGCCAGGGCTGCAGTAATGTGTTTTGCCTGCTGACCTGTGCAGGTTTTAATTTGCTGTTTAGTCATTTCCTCTGAGGCCAAAAGCCTGAGGGTGGTGTTGCTGGGGGTCCAACCCTCTGGAGCATCCTGGTCTCTGTGTCTTGGCTCTCTCTTTTCAGCCAGGCACAGTCACCCTCTTTCCTTCCAAGACTCTATCAGACTCTAATGGAAGTTTGGTGGCTTCAGGATGATTCTCCCACACAGTGAGTTTGCTCCTGTGTTTGTTAGAAGGCAGAAAGATGAACTAAAAAAAGGGGATTTTTCTCTCCTATCTTGGTTCCCCTGCATGTTCCTTGTTTTAACCACCAGCAGTTTCACATCGTGGAGGAAAAAATAAAAGCTGCTGTGTGATTTTGGTGGAAGCCAGGGAGTTCCCTCAGTTTGGTTTTGTGGGTTACCATAGTTACACGAGGACTGGGGATACCCAGAGCTGGGTTGGTCTCCTCCAATCCTGCCAGTCCTTACAGGACTGGGATGCTCTGGGGGACTGGTCTGGCTCCCCAAGGACTGGTTTGTCCCCAGGCTGTATCAAGGCACAGGTTGCCCAGAGAAGCTGTGGCTGCCCCATCCCTGGGGTGTCCATGGCCAGTTTGGATGGGGTTTGAAGCAACCTGGGGTAGTGGAAGGTGTCCCTGCCCATGGCAGGGGGTGGGACAAGATGAGCTTTAAGGTCCTTTCCAACCCAAACCATTCCATGACCCTGTAAATGGTGGCTCTTTCCCATCAGCACCCTCAGCGTGTCATTGATGGGAATCATGTCCCACTGGAACACAACGTGCTGGCAGTGCCTCCTCCCTCATTATTTCCCCCTGGGCTGCATCAATCAAACTCCTGCAACCCCCCTGTTCCATTTCCCTGCTCTCTCTGACACGACGTTCACCGAGCGAGCGAACGAAAAGCCACACTGAAAATGGGGAAAGGGGGAAAAATCCAAGAGACAAAACACAGTTTGAAAGTCCCTGGCAGTTTGCCAGGCAACCCCAGGGGCTGTCAGAGGGATCCTGCCCTTGGGTGAGACAGCTCAGTGCCCTCCATCCACCTTCTCCTCTCCCAACTCTCTCAGATCCAGTTCCTGGGAGGTTCTGCTGCCTGGGCTGGGCAGAGGAGGGTCAAGACTGGTTCAGTCCCAGCTGCCCAACACAGGATTTATTTTTCTGGATACAAGTGGCCAAAGAGTGGAGGAAGGTGGAGAAGGCACGTTTTAAAAATAAACACTCGAGCCCTGCACAAGGGGTGCTTTGTGGCACAGCAGGGACTTCCAGGCTGGCTGGTGTTTCTGTGGAAAGCAAACCCAGTTTTTCTTAAAAGCAGGGTTGTTGGTGCAGCTGGAGCGAAGCACCAATTCTCACTGGGTATCCTTTGACAATTCACCTGAAAATACTGTTGTGAAGAGACAGAACCCGTCTTTTAGGGCAAACTGCTTGGAGCATTCGTTTAGACGGGACAGTTGCTGGGTTTGGTTGTAAGGGATTCCAGGAGTTCTGCCTGCCGTGGGATGTCGTTTTGACTTGCTTAGGGAGGGTTTGTAAGCTCGTGCCACCTCACCAAGTGACTGCCACCGACCACAACCAGAAGTGAATAAACTATTCAGGGGCCAAACAGTCTCCCCCCACCCCAGCCCACACCACGCTTTTTGCCGCCAGAAATTGGGGTTCTCACACCTTTTACACCTGGACTGACACTGATGCTCTCCCAGCTTCACCCCTCATCCCTGACACGCTCCCTGATTTTCCCTCCTCCCCTCACAGAAGCTCAGGTCATCTCCCACTCCTGTGGACAGAACGCTGCCCGGGATTTGTGGTTAAATTGCTTTGTCAATGTAATCTTAGATCTTAATGATCAAATAATGCCGTGCAACAGGAGCTGTGGAGGACGTTCCGGAGGTATCTGTTTGCTGTCATTGTGGAGGCCTTGGAATGTGATCCCCATTCCAGCTGAATTAGCATTACCATTGTTTAGCCATCATAATCCCACCCAGTCAATCACCTTTTTAGGATACTGAAATAGGTCTAACTCTATCCCGATCTGAAACCCCCGGATTCCCAACGGTTGGGTGGAATTTAGCTCTGTTAAAGCCACTTGGCTGATCTGTTTTGCCCACAAAACTTGTTGATGCTCTTGCTCAATCCACAGCTTTGTGGAGGGAAAAAAAAAAAAGACCATGAAAAATAGCTCTTGTCCACCCTGGGTTATTTTGGGTTATCAGTTTCAATTTTCACTTCTCCCTTCTATTTGCAGCAGTGACTGCTCTCTGAAGATGTTCTGCCTTCAGCAGCTGGGCTGCAGCAGTCGGAATGTTTGGGGTCCTGCTGTGCCTGGTGCCAAATGTCCTGTTAAAGAGGCATCAGTTTTCCCCTACAGAACTCCCAGCGATGCTTTTCGCCTGTGCCAAGGGCTGAGCAAACCGAGGATTTGGACAGGGTTGGATTTTCCTCCCTCTTCCAAATTTCAGCATCTTATTTTGTGCGACTGTGAGCCCAGGGAAAAAAAAAAATAAAAAAATGAAAAAAAAAAAAAGCTTCTGGTGTAGGAATTTAAATAGACTTCAGGTGGGAGGCGAGAAACACTCCCTTAACGTACAGATAAGAAACTGAGGCACAGAGGGATTGAGGGATTCACTCCACGGCTGAGCCATCCCCAGAGTCTGACTAAGACAGAGACAGGAATAGGGGTGATGTGCTCCAGAGTTAGAGCAGCACTAAATCCATCCTGGGAAATGAAGAGTCGTTCCTCATCCCTCCTGCTGCCTCCCTGGGTGGCGTTGGTGGAGAACGTGTCTCATCCCGAAGGGGATAGGAGATGAAAGGGGGTCCATGGTTTCTAGAAATGGGGTCAGTGAGCCCACCTTGGGGTACACCAGGGTTCTTCTGGAAGGGTGTGAGCCTCAGGCACCGTGGGGATGCTCCCACCTCCTGTCTCGGTGAGGATGGCAGGACTGGCCAGTCTGGAGCCAGAAGGGCTGTTGTTCAACTTACTCCCCGACTGTTGGGTGACAGGACAAGGGGAAACAGCCTCAAGCTGTGCCAGGAGAGGTTCAGTTTGGCCAGGAGGGAAAATTTCTTTCCCCAGAGGATGGTCAGGCCCTGGCACAGGCTGCTCAGGGCGGTGGTGGAGTCACCCACCATCCCTGGAGGCATTTAAAAGCCATCTTGATGTGTGTAACAGTTTTAATACCATCACAGTGTGGCACTTGGGGACATGGGTGAGTGGTGGCCTTGGCAGTAGTGCCAGGTGAACAGCTGGCTTTTCCAACCTGAGCAAGTCCAGGATTCTTTGATTCCATGACTGATCCCAGTTGAGGCTGAGATGTTGGTTGATGCTGTAACTGCCTGGTGCCAAAAGTCTCTGCAGCTCCACCTGCAAAGGGTTCAGGGCGTGATTGGTGACCCGAGGGACAACCTTGAGCCCTCATCTGTAACGCTGATCCGTGTTATGAGCGGCAGAGGTTGGGCTCATGTTTCTCAGATGAGATGGGAAACCTTGCCAGGGAGTTAATGCTGCCCTGCCTCAGTGAAGCTTTGCTGAGGGAGGAGAGGCAATACATTTGCAGTGCATTAAGGTATTATTGTAACCACGTTTGGGCTGAGAGGTTTCTGATCCTCCCAATTAAAGGCGAGCAGATTTGTCCCAGATTTGTCAATGGAAGCAGAGTCCCCACTGAAATGGGAGGGAGGGGAGGGTGGGTGAGACCCTGCTCGCTGCCACAGCTCTGCCCAGCTGCTGGGTGCTAACAGGGCACAAGGGTGGGTTGGGTGGGTGAAGAACAAGCCCAAAAAGCTGCCTGGGAGGTGCTGGGATTCACCAAGAAGGAAGGAACTTACCAAGCTGGGAATAACTGAGGGTCATGGTGAACATCCTGAGATGTTTTGTGCAGCCTGGGGAGTGATGCTGAGTGGATTCCCTCTCGTGGTTTGGGTCTGGCTGTGGGAAGAGGGAAGCTGTGTGTCCCCTCTGCTTGAAGATCTGCCCTGAGAAGGGAGGAGAAGAGGCATGGTTGCTCTGCTTCTTCAGAGAAGCTGCATCTGCAGTTCCAGGGCAGCCTGTAGGGCAGAGCTCAGGGGGATTTCTTAAATGGACGTTAGGAACAAAATCAAATTTGTGGAGACCAGATGCAGCAGAGGAGATGGATGGAAAAGCAGAGGGAAATTTGCAGGGGGAGGTCTGAGACATCTCACATTATACAGCAAACCACAGCCGTGAGGAGCGGGTTTGATGCTGCCCTGAGCTCTGAGCTCTGTCTGGGATGGACACCACAGACATGAGCCTTCTCCTGCCCCTGTGTTCAGAAATCCAGGAGCTGGGACTTGACCTGGACCACCTCTGTTGCTGCCTGACAAATTTTGGGCTTGCTGCAGCTCCTGGATGTGAATCCCTCCGGGGAACTGGCGGGGGCTCATGGAGGAGGTGATGCTGTTGCTGCATCCCTGGTGCTGATCCAGCCCCGGGCTGGAGACCCCAGGAGAAGGCAGGAGCTGAGGGGATGTGGCTGGAGAGGAGGTGATCTGTCCCTCTGGCTGCCCTCTTGCCTGCAGCTATGTTGCTGCCTGGCACAGCTTAATTGGCTTTGATAGGATTACAGGGAAGCAGCCCAGGAGTAAACAGGGCCAGGAGGCCACACCAGGGCCTGGGGCCACCAGCCCTTGGAGAAATCCTTTGAGGCAGCCACCAAAGCTGCAGGAGTTCAAGGGTTAATGTCTGTGTGGGGGGTAAGGGCTTAATCCTTCTGGTTTGAAGGGAAATCTTTTTCCCAGCAGCATCCCCAAGGTCGGTGGTTCCGTCATGAATTCCTGATGAGTTCGCCCCTGACAGATCCAGAGTAAATTATGGCAATTATGGAAGTTACACCTTGTTGCCTCCAGCCTCGTGCCCTCAATAAATGTTTATGGTTTGGAGCAGCCTTGCTTGTTTGCCTTAGACCAGACCGACACTGATTTATTTATTGGCAGGAGTACTAGCAGGGAAAAGGGATGAGCCAGACAAGTTTTTGACTGCTGCACACGACTGTGGTGAGGGGATGATGGTTATTTCATGTTCATGAAAATAGACATGACCTAGAGATAGATGAGTGTCCTTGCATGGAGCTGTGATTCAATGTCCACATTTTCCTCCACACCTCACTGGGGCTCATTCCCATGGCAATCCTCCATGATTTCTGGTGGCAGAGGGTGTTTTCCCCTCTGTCAGCAAAGAGGAAGGTGGGTTCTGCTCACTCAGCCTCCATCCACGCTGTTCATCTGCCATTTGGAGCTCGGGCTCAGCTCTTGCACTGATAGTTATTGTTGTTCCTCCCCCTCCCAAATCTGTGTATTTTGTACAGCTTGTTTCTGATTCAGAGTACAAATAAGTTTAATCCTTTCATCTTTTGTTCTCCTCACCTTCTGGAGGCTGTGCTGGTTAAAAATAACCAGGTAGATGAGCTCAAGTGGGGATGGTGGAGGGGTTTTAACCTCCATCACGGTGGGACCACCCATCTGGCCCTGGAAGGGAAAGTGGTCTCCCTTCTAACTTTCCCCCAGCCCTCAGAGTCGAGCTCTTGATCCAGTGGTAGATGTTCCTGCCCATGGCTGGGGTGTGGAACGAGAAGAGATATGAAGTCCCTTCCAACCCAAACCATTCCATCCACGATTCTTTACCAAGCCAGGAGTTCCCCGAATTGCACAAACCCCACTTGTCACTTGGTTGGAGATTAAAGTGCTTCTGCTTTTGGGGTGAAATGTGAAAATTGGAGGGGAGGGGGGGTCGATGGGGGTGCAGAGATCAGAGGTTGTCCCTGACCTACATCTACTGCAGACAGGGTGTTTTCCAGCGCTGAGTTCTTGCACAGGAGGTTTTTCACCTGAAAAATCTCTTTTGCCCAGAATTGAACTCCTTGAATAAGAAGATCAATTGAAGGGAGAAAGAAAACAAACAAACAAACAAAAAAAAATAAATAGAAGGGTTCTGGCTTTCTTGCTGGAAAGTCTGAAAGACAGATTTGGGTCCAGCCTGAAAGCTCCCTGGTCGAGGGCTGGCTCAGCTTTGCTTCTCTGTTTATTTTGAGGAGGAGAACACGCACACGCACACGTGTGTGCACATACACATGCACAACGCTCTCCTAGACAGAAAAAAAACCAATCCCCAGCCTAACCCAGACGCTGATTCAAACCAACTGTTGTCTCTGGCCGTGCTGTCGGCTTTCCCCTGCCCACAGCCCCGCCACCGCGCGAAACCGCGGCTGAAAATCAACAGGCAAGCCCCAAAATCCGGAATAAAAATCACATTTCGCAGAGGGAAGGACAGAAAAACTCTTTCTAGGCAGCGGTTCTGCCAGAAAACAAACAAACAAACAAACAAAACAAAACACACAAAACCCCCTCTCCCTGCTTGCAACGCGCTGAGCATCAAAGGATGCTCTCAGAGGACACTGCGAAGCCCCCTGTTTGGGGGGTGGATGGAGGTCCCCCAGGCAGGGCCAGGGGGAGGGGATGTCCGCAGCTGGCGGGGGGCTGCAGAGGCAGGGCCGGGGGGCTGGTGGGTGTCTCCGGGAGCGGTGACTGAGCGAGGCGGTGCCAGGGCTGGGGGCGGATTTTTTGAGAAGAGCCTCAGCTCCTCAGAGCGGCGGCAGCCACCGGAGGAGTTGACCGGCTGTTTCTCCCTCTCCGCCCGGAGGAGGAGGAAGAGGAGGAAGAAGAGGCTTCGGCTGCCGCCTCTCCGATCCTCCCTCCCCACCCTCCCCCTTCCCTTTCCGCCCCACACCTTTATGGACGAGCGCCGGAGCTTGCTCTACTCTCCCGCCGCCTCCTCCGCCGGTCGGCACCCGCGGGGCGGCTCGACCAGCAGCCACCACAACCTGGGCTACGCCGAGCCCCCCGCCGCCCCCCAGCCCGCCCCCGAGCAGGAGGAGGTGGAGGAGGGTGAAGGAGGGGAGGAAGGCAGCATGACCGTGGTGGGAGGCGGCGGCGGAGGGGACCCTTTGCTGGAAGAAGCGCAGCCTCCTCCCGCTCTGCTCTCGGGGGAGCGCTACGAGCAGCCCCCGGCCCCGGCCGTGCCCGCCGGGCAGCCCGCGGGCGCCGGGGAGCACGAGTGCTGCGAGCGGGTGGTGATCAACATCTCGGGGCTGCGGTTTGAGACCCAGCTGAAGACGCTGGCACAGTTCCCCGAGACGCTGCTGGGGGACCCGCGGAAGAGGATGCGCTACTTCGACCCCCTGCGCAACGAGTATTTCTTCGACCGCAACCGGCCCAGCTTCGACGCCATCCTCTACTATTACCAGTCGGGCGGGCGCATCCGGCGGCCCGTCAACGTCCCCATCGACATCTTCTCCGAGGAGATCCGCTTCTACCAGCTCGGGGAGGAGGCCATGGAGAAGTTCCGGGAGGACGAGGGTTTCATTCGGGAGGAGCAGCGGCCGCTTCCCGACAAGGAGTTCCAGCGCCAGGTGTGGCTCCTCTTCGAGTACCCCGAGAGCTCCGGGCCGGCCCGAGGCATTGCCATCGTCTCCGTCCTGGTCATCCTTATCTCTATTGTCATCTTCTGTCTGGAGACCCTGCCGGAATTCAGGGATGACCACGACTATGAGGGAACCGGGGGGAGCTTTGGGACGAGCGGTGGCCCACTCCCACCTGAAGCCTTCACCAACTCCTCGTCCTCGGCTCCTTCCATGGTGTCGTCCTTCACCGACCCTTTCTTCGTGGTGGAGACTCTGTGCATCATCTGGTTCTCCTTCGAGCTGCTGGTCCGTTTCTTTGCCTGCCCCAGCAAGGCCACCTTCTCCAAGAACATCATGAACATCATTGACATTGTGGCCATCATCCCCTACTTCATCACGCTGGGCACCGAGCTGGCCGAGAGGCAAGGCAACGGCCAGCAAGCCATGTCCCTGGCCATCCTCCGAGTCATCCGCTTGGTGCGGGTCTTCCGCATCTTCAAGCTCTCCCGGCACTCCAAGGGGCTGCAGATCCTGGGCCAGACCCTCAAGGCCAGCATGCGGGAGCTGGGCCTGCTCATCTTCTTCCTCTTCATCGGCGTCATCCTCTTCTCCAGCGCCGTCTACTTCGCGGAAGCAGATGACCCCAGCTCGGGTTTCAGCAGCATCCCCGACGCCTTCTGGTGGGCCGTGGTGACCATGACCACGGTGGGCTACGGGGACATGCACCCCATCACCATCGGGGGCAAGATTGTGGGGTCCCTCTGTGCTATTGCGGGGGTGCTGACCATCGCCCTGCCCGTGCCCGTCATAGTCTCCAATTTCAATTATTTCTACCACCGGGAGACGGAAGGTGAGGAGCAAGCCCAGTACATGCACGTCGGGAGCTGCCAGCACCTCTCGTCCAGCGAGGAGATGAAGAAGGCTCGCAGCAATTCCACCCTCAGCAAGTCCGAGTACATGGTCATCGAGGAAGGGGGGATCAACCACAGCGCATTCAAACAGGCTGCCTTCAAAGCCGGCAACTGCACAGCCACAAACAATCCCAACTGTGTGAACATCAAAAAGATCTTTACGGATGTTTAAAACAAACAAACAAACA
>NW_020956936.1:38955-41161 GCF_003031625.1 Empidonax traillii
CCAATAAAACCCCCCACAGGCAATAAACACCTCCAAATCCACCCGCCCCTTGCTGAGGAGCTCCTCTGGGAGGGAAATTTGGCGATTGGAGGCTCATCCTGCTCCGCCAAGAACGGCTCCAAAGCCGGTGGGAAATGGCCCCGAGCGGGAAAGCTCGGCTGGGAAACCTCGGCAATCTCTGGGAGACGAGGGGGACAGGAAAGAGCAGGACTGGAAAAAACAAACAAACAAACAAACAAACAACCAAAAACCCCAACCGGGGGGGAAAATGTACCGCCTTCATCTTCACGTGTGCACCAGGGGCCCTGGAACATCTGAAGGGATCAGGTGAGCTTTGCAGTTTAACCCAGTCATAAAGGAATGTTGCTTTTTTTGGGGGAGGGGACAAACCCCGCGCTTTCCACTGCTTACTTTTTTAGTTTCCAGCCTGTCCTGCTGCTCTTGGGTGTTTTGATACACGTTAGGTAAAGTGGGATCACTTCCTGTAGCTCCTCTTGTTATATTTGCTGTTCACTTTACTTTTTAGTGCTGTGGCAGGAGGGAATCTTCTCTGCAGCTGGATTTCTTCAGTTCTGTGCTAAAAAAAAAGTGGCTTTCAGTGGTTTAAAGCTTCCAGCTCCAGCCTTGAGGACCTCGAGGCTCTGACTCTCCTCAGGTTTGCTGGATTTTGGGTCAAATAAAGCCAAATTCCTTTGGGGTAGCACATGGAACAGGTGTTCAGAACAGAGGAGATTTGGCCCCAACCTGTTGCAAACCACACCTTTCCCAAGGGTGTGGAGAGGGGTGGTTTGTCCTGAGAGGCGCCAGCCATGCCAAAATCAGAGTTTAGCTGGGACTTCAAAGGATCTGGACAGTTTGTAACACCCTCCCTTAGCCCCAGGAAAAACATCACAGCAACTCCTTGGCTCCTGGTGTGTGATGGTTTTATTGGAGCTTCTTCAGTTTTCATCAGCTGAGGGGCAGACAAACGATCTTGATGAGGAAGATGCTCTGGAGCACCACAGGAAGTTACAAACCTGAGATCCCTTATCCAGGATAACTGGAATTCCTTGTCTGGGATAACTGGGAACAGCCCAACTTGCCTTTTTCCCAGGCTGCCAGTGGGCTGAAATATCATTTCCGCCTATGAGTTCTCCCTTTTTATTGTGATTAACTTTTATTGCTACTAAATTTTCTTGGTATTAAAGCTTTCCCACAAAGCCTATTCCTAAAAGGAGGGTTTGAGTTTAAAAGGAGTGGAATCATCTCATCTGGAGAGTCTGCAGATGAATTTTTTTGTCTCTGTTTCCCCCGTTGCAGCTGCTCAGGATACAGAAAAACCACATGTGTTCCTGGAAAAGGCACACAACAATTTTCGGTTTCTCTGCCATCTAAAATAAGCACAAACCTTTCAGGTTGTTGATTTTTTTTTTTTCCCTGACTCCTCCCTGCCTGATTTTGTAGGGGCAGAATAGTTTCAGATGGGTTTGATTGATGGTAGGTGATGCTGGATGGGAGAGGTGGCAAGGAAACCACTTCACCCACTGGAGTAAAAGGCAGCTTTTCTGCAGCAGAATCATCAAGTGGTTTGGGTTGGAAGGGACCTTAGAGATCCAGTCCCACCCCCTGCCCTGGGCAGGGACACCTTCCACCAGCCCAGGTTGCTCCAAGCCCCGTCCAACCTGGCCTTGGACACTTCCAGGGATGGGGCAGCCACAGCTTCTCTGGGCAACCTGTGCCAGGGCCTGCCCACCCTCCCAGGGAGGAATTCCTTCCATAATATCCTACCTAAATGCCCCCTCTTTCAGTCTGAAAAAAATACTTTTCAGTACCAAATGGTATCACTGAAAAAATATAAAATCACTGCTGCTCTTCAGGTACACCCAAAAAAGCTGTAAGTGGAGAACTGGGAGTGTCCTTTTGATGGTCTGCCCTTTTCCACTCTGCATTTTCCCCTCTCTGCTGCCTTGTAGGTTCGATGAGATAAACTGAGCCACCTGAGCCACCTGGAAGAGTGGAAGATGTCCCTGCCCGTGGCGGGGGGGTGGAACTGTAGGGTCTGTAAAATCCCTTCCAACCCCAAATATTCTGTGATTCTGCTGCAGGTGCTTTCTGCTCCGTGGCGTGGTGGTTTCTCTGGGAGTGGCTGCTGCCCGTGTCTGTGTGAGGGCTTGGAGAGATCACTGGAAAACTGCCCTTTCCTCACCAGCTGCTGTTAAACTGGCTC
>NW_020956936.1:41914-63312 GCF_003031625.1 Empidonax traillii
AACTGTAGGGTCTGTAAAATCCCTTCCAACCCCAAATATTCTGTGATTCTGCTGCAGGTGCTTTCTGCTCCGTGGCGTGGTGGTTTCTCTGGGAGTGGCTGCTGCCCGTGTCTGTGTGAGGGCTTGGAGAGATCACTGGAAAACTGCCCTTTCCTCACCAGCTGCTGTTAAACTGGCTCTGCTCTCTTGCCACGAGCCTCCCGTTAGGGGGGACCAGGGAGTGTTTTGCAGTCCCTGGGGAGTTCAAGACGAGCCTCAGCCTTCACAGCGTGTTGGACTCAACTGTTCCTAATGTGCTTAGAGGGGCAGCATTAGGGGATTAGTGTTAGCAGAGCTGCTGCCTGCTGTCTGCAAGGCAAAGGGCTCCCCCAGCCTCGGCTGATTGCATTAAATGGAGGAAAGGGCATTACCACGACTCCTGGCTGACGTTTCCCAGCGCCCAGACGGTGAGCGCGGGGAAGCAGGGACACCCTGGAGCGCTGGTAATCCCCGTCTTGGCCCCGGGGATGCTCTCAGAAGTGCCCTCCTCCTCCCCTGCTCTTCCTGCTAGTCACCTGAGGGACGAATTACGCCGCTGGCACTGCAGGATGGGAGCAAGGGATGCAGCTCCGGGAGGCTGGAGCTGTCTCCGTGGATGCTTTCAGTTTATCACGGAATCGCGGAGTGGTTTGGGTTGGAAAGGACCTTAAAGATCATCTCATTCCATAAAGGCACTGGGGGCTCAAGAGGCTTGTCCAGCCTGCTTCCTCTTTTCACAGGCTCCCTTCCCTTTGCCTTTGACTGGATTTCACTCCCCGCTTTCAGCCCTTGATTCCACCTCAAAACACATCTTTGGCACGGGGGGTGGGGCAGGAACCTCAACCCCGGGCCCTCCGCTGGGCACTTTGACACTGCCACCTTTTTCTCCTGTTCCTTGGCCCTCTTTTTTTTTATTTTTTTTTATTATTTTTATTTTTATTTTTATTTTTTGTTTGTTTGTTTGTTTGTTTGTTTGTGGGTTTTTCGTTTGGTTGGTTTTGTTTTTTTGTTTTTTTTTTGTTTTTTTTCTGCGTGTGTTCGGACCTGAACTCCTCCAAAAAGGTTCTGTTGTTCTCTGGCACAATAGATGCCCTTTGGGTGCTTGGCTGTGGCCGAGGAGCAGAGCAGGATCTGTCCCACCGCGCGGTGGACACGGACAAGGGCTGGGGGTATCTCTTTCCTCCGGGAGGGTTAAATTTCCTCCCAGGCAATTGTCCCTGCTCCATCTCTCGACAAAAGAGGTCGGTTTTTGTTTTTAATCCCCCACTTCATGGGCAATTAAGCAAGGCGAAGGGCAGGGAAGCGCTTTCCCCGGCAGAGGGGAAGGAGCCATCCAGGGTCATCCGCTCCGGAGGGGCCTCTCCCGCAGGGATAACGCGGGGAAAGGGTCTCTTGCAGCGGCTGGTGTGTACGGGAGAGCCGTTTCTGTGTAAAATCTGCTTAATTGTGTAGTTTGGAGCCCTCTCCTGCCAAGCTTTTAAAATATGCATATCCCGGTGCGAGCACACGGCGGCTCCAGCGCAGCCCGGTGGAAAGCGGGGCTTTGTTTTCCCCGTTTTTAAACGCTTTAACAAGCGATCTCCGGGTGGGCTGCAAACCCGGGAGCGCAAATGGGCGGAAAGGATTCAAAAGTAACTTTATTTTGCCCTTCAGGTTGCTGTCTGTACTGGGAAGGAGAGCTCAGAGCACCAGCAGCCTCGTGCAAGGGCACTCTGGTGGGCACAGGGAAATAGGGGATTTCTGGCTATTATATTATCTTTGTCGTAGATGATCTTTAGGGTCCTTTCCGACCCAAAACATTCCATGATTCTATAATTACAGGGTGCTGTGGGCAGGGCAATATCCCATAAATCGTCTCCTTCACTGCTCTCTTGCCCTGGGTGCCACCCATGGTCTGAACGGGGTGCTTGGCTGTGACACTCTGGGGGTGTTGCAGAGCTGGAGGATGTGTTAAAACCGGGATATTCCCGCCTTTTCCTGGTTTTCTGGGTGCTGTTGGCATGGCAGAGGTCCCGGCTATCCCAGTGGGTGCTGCTGTGGGTTCAGGGTGGTAGCTGGGCATTGAGCCAGAGGTGGGAGTTGGGCACTGACCATGGAATGACGGAGTGATGTGCTGCTTGTCTTTGGAAACGGTCCTGGGAATGTGGTCATCAGGGCTTTGATGAGGATATTTTGGGGCAGGAGCCCCGAGGTGCCTCATCCCAGCTGGGAATCACTTCTGTGGCAGTGGTGGAAGGGGAGTGGCTTGACTTCAGTTCTGGGGGTGGTGATAGGGGGGTTCTTAGGTCGGAAGTGAGACTGGCATGAGGAGGGGGAGGGGGGGGTCCAGCCCTCGTGTAAGGCACAACCATCCCATGGAGGGGACCCATTCCCTGCCAGGGGGTCCCTGCAGAGCAGCCCCAGCCCCTTCTCCCCAGTCCCTCCTGGCTCTTGCTCAGGCCAAAGCTCTCCCAGATCCTCTGTGGTTGGGCCTGAGATGCAGCTGCAGCTGAGACCTTTTACTCTCATACTTGGCTTCCTAAACAGGAAAATGAGTAATGGTGTCTCTGTCAAAGGGATATTTATCCCACCTGATGGGACGTGTGTTGGCTGCTCTGCCTGCTCTCCGTCACTCAGCAAATCCCAATTTTTGCTCATCAGAACCATCCCCCGTGTGGGGTGGTTCCCCTGAAAAGGGGTGTGTGCAGGGTCCCACACTGCCCTTGCAGCTAAAAGCCTTTTTATTCCCATTGCTGGCAAATAATCAGCCACAAAGTCAAGCCCTGCGAGCCCCTCCGTGCTTTTCCTTCCCAGAAGAAGGTGCTGCTCTGTGAAACCCACGAGTTTCAAGGGTCTCTCGGTGTCTCATCACTGCTCACAGCCTGAATTTTCCGTGCTGAGGACGCTCAGCAGCAGGGCAGGGAAACCTTCCCGCCTGAACCTCCCCGCGGGGCACCGTCACTTCTCTCTCCCTCTTACGAACCCAGACGTGCCCGAGTAAATTAAAACATGTCTCCAGTCTCCTTCGGCTCCTCGCTGGAGTCAGGAGGAGCTGAAATGCTCCCTGATCGCTGCTCTTCCCCGACTCGCAGCGGGAGCAGCCGTTTCCTTCGCACTCATTTCGAGCCCCCGGCTCAGCCCCGCCAACGGCAGCAGGCGCTGCTGGGTTTGTTTGGGAATGATTCACTTCCTCAAGACTTGTGATTCCGAGGCTTTTCTGAGCCTGTGTTTAAGCTCTGGCACGTCTGGTGCTTTGCTACAGTGGTTGCACTTCGTTTTTAGCATCTCTAACACGGGGGCAGGCTGGGTTTGGATGCGTGGCAAGATGAGCCTGTGGCCGTCTCTTCTCTCCCCAGCAAGGCTGCAGGAGGAAATCCAGTTTATTTTGCTGCTGATCAGCACCAGACACTTTGCTCTGCTCCCTCCAAAGCACTGTCATGGAAGGAGATGGAAAATCCTTCGGGGTTTTGTCCCGGTCTGGCCGGTGGGGGAAGCCCTGAAGGCTCAGCTGTGGTGGGGGAAGCGGGTTCTGTCTTGGGGTCTTGCCCTCATGGGAAGCTGCAGGTTGGGCTGGAGGTTGGATGAGATAAACACACACTTTGCAAGGTGCCTTTTGCCTTTGCAGAGAGCTGAGTTTTGGGGTTGGTGCGATGGGGGTGATGGGTGATGCTGTGCCCCTCTGGCGGGGGGAGGAAATTTGGGTTGTTAGGCCCTGGAAATGTGCCCCTGCACCCAGAACTGGAGGGTAGGAGCACTGTGGTGGTTCCTGCCTGGCTTTGGGTGGGTTGGCTCCTCTGTGCCTCAGTTTCCCCGTCTGTAAATGACACTGAGCAGCCTCGGGAAGGTTTTGCAGTGAAACCCGCTCTGGGAGGAGGAGGCAGTTTCGAAGCACAAATAAAGACTCCTCCAAAGGTTTTAGGGAATTCAGCTTTCTTGAGGCTGGCAGAGCCTGCAGACCCTCCCTGGGTACCCCAATAATCACAGTTGTTTCTCCTGGTTGGAGGGAAGTCCAAGGTTTCACTCAGCTTCCCAAGGGGACAGCTCTGCCTTCACTTCTCCTTTCCACCACCATCCTCCTCTCCTGTGATTTCTTCACTGCCCCTCTCGTCTTCCACCCTGATGGCCCATTTCTCTGTGCATTTGGAATTGAGAACCCTCCTCTCCCTCCTTGCTGGTCTCTGCTTGGAGCAGAGAAGGATGTGGAAGGACTTTAGTGTGAGTTGGGTGCAGCACTGCAGGTTTCCTACCTCTGTGTGTGCACCAGTGGGTGCTGGCTCCTGAATATGCTGCACCTCAAATCCCTCTGAATTAAAGGAGGGAATCTTCCTGCAGCCTCAGAAACAAGCCTGTGAGAAGATCTGGTTTCCCTAACCTCGTGTTGATCGGCATCAATTATATCCTTCTCTTTAATTCTGTGCTGAAACTCAGCAGTCCCAGCACGTTGTCTGGGATCAGTGGCAGATGGCCTGACCCATCATTTTCGCAGGTCACTTTGTTTATCCCTTAAAAAACTGGCCCAAACAGGAGCTATTTTCCAGTCCTCTGGGAGGACACACGAGCTGCTCTGTACTTGCACTCTGGGGAGCTGCTCCAGCAGCTCTGAGTGCACAGATACAAGTTATTTGGCTTGGACTGCTTAAAAACATCTAATTTTTGTGGCTGCTGTTTAACATCCTCTGTTTGTCTTGGAGTGGAGAGGATTTCATCACCCCTGTCTGATGGAAAGACATCTGGATCCCTTCAGGAGCTGGAGCAGGGATATCTCCACGATGCTCCTGACTTCTCGCCCCTACTGCTCTTCTTACCAGATTCAGTGACACAACATCATTGTTAGGCTGAGGATTTGGGATTTCTTCCTACACGGGCAAGGATACACTTGGGAAGGCACCAGAGCACCCGCAAAGCACTGGATTATTCGGCTGGTGGGGGTAAAATCGTTATTTACCACTTAATCTGCAGAACTCCAGCTGTGCCTTCCCCTGCTTGGCCAAATCAGTGACTCTTCCCAGGCTGAAGGTGCTCTTTGGGTTTTATTGGTGCATTTATTTATTGGGTAAATTGTGTAACACTCCAGTGCTGCTTGAAGATCCAGCAGTTTGATCACTGCTCTGCTGAAAAGACAGGAGCCCTTCCCTGCTGGCAGGTGGGAGGAGGTGGAATCCCCCCAGCAAGCCCAGTCTAATAAAGCATAAACCCCAGTTAGCTTTAAGTCCATGAATAGTCCCTTCTGGCCCTTCGAGATAAGCTGCTGCTTGAACAACTGGCTGGTCTGAGCCCCTTGTAAGGAGCACTGAGCCCCTCTGGAACTCATTTCCCTGCGTGCTGCACTGCCTCTTTCCTTTCTCTGCTGGCTTTTAGTGTCCCTGTGGCATCATCATCCCTGCAGCATGGCCATCCCTACATCCCTGCAGCTGTACCCTCATCCCTGCAACATCATCATCCCTACATCCCCATCATCCCTACAACCCCATCATCCCTGCAGCGTGGCCATCCCTACATCCCCATCGTCCCTGCAGCGTGGCCATCCCTACATCCCCATCATCTCTGCAACATCATCATCCCTGCAAATGCATCTTCATCATCCCTGCATCCTCATCATCCCTGCAACATCCTCCTCCCCCCAATTTCATCCCTGCAACTGCATCCTCATCATCCCTGCAACATCACTATCCCTGTATCCTCATCATCTTTGCAAATGCATCCTCATCATCCCTGTGACTTCATCCCTGCGACTTCATCCCTGCATCCTCATCATCCCTGCATCCTCATCATCCCTGCATCTTCATCATCCCTGTGACTTCATCCCTGCATCCTCATCATCCCTGCATCTTCATCATCCCTGTGACTTCATCCCTGCATCCTCATCATCCCTTCATCCCCATCATCCCTGCAACATCACCATCCCCGAACCATCCCCCCTGCAGCACCCAGGGCAGGTGTTTCCCTCCCCAGCCCGCTCATCCCACCCTGCCCATCTCCACCCTCCCTCTCCCTGCGTGGAAAAGGGGCTGATGTGGGGACTGAGCTGGGACCAGGCAGGTCCCAGTGCCTTAGACTGGGCTCTGAGCTGGGCCTAAAGCCCCTTCCAACCCTTTCCCGGTCACTGGCTGGGAATGAAGAGCCTGGCTCACGTAACCTGGTGGGGTGAGGGGGATGCTCTGATTGCTCAGAAGGCAGAACGGGGATTTTCCGTGAAATGAGGGGGATAGAAACAGCTGCATGAAATTTGTAGGAATCCCAGTGTCGTAAAGACAGAGAAAAGCATCTCCCTGTATTAAAACAGGAGTCAGGATGAGTCCCTCGGTGCTGTTGAGTTACTGCTGTGGTTCCAGCTGGGTCCAAGAGCTCGTGGCTCCGGCACTGCAGAGGGGGGGACAATTTTCTGTCCCTTCGCTCCATCCCTGCTTCAAAAAGGGGGTTTGACTTTGAGCTCTGTGGGAGCAACTCCCCAGTCCAAGGCACTGGGAGTGGGATCAGCCCCCCCATATTGGATTTATGAGATCAACCAGTTGCACAATATCATGTGATCGAGTTGGAACGGGCCCAGCTTGATGAAGATAAAACCACGACGAGGAAAACCCACTTTGTGCTAATTATTCTGGATTTGGAACTTGCCATTAGTGCGAGATAATAGTTAATAACCGGGATCTATTTAGTGAATCTTCTTTTCTATCTTTAGCCCGCTTTAGACTGTGTGGCATTTAGTCCATTAAAGGATTTTAATTAGCAAATTTTCACTTTCTATTCGTGGGAAATGGGAGATGTGAGTTTGCCTGAGGGGGCCAATGTGTGATATCTCTTCCACTTTACTTTGGGAAAAAAAAAAAAAAAAATAACCTGTTGCTTGTTTTCCAACATATGAAAATGAGGGTTTTTTTTCTTTTTTGCTCTGCCCAACAGATAAGAGAAGAAGTTTCAAAATTAAGACCTTCAGGACTGTGTTGAGGAATAAAACATCTCCAAGGAAAAGTCCAACGTCCTGGACACGGTGACCGATGCTGCTGTGGACCCAACTGTCCTCCCCAGTGAAACCCAGTTCATATTCCAGGAACACAGGAATACAGATGGAACATTTGCCACGTTATCCCTGTTTTCCAACAAGTGCTTTGTGTGGAAGGAACCATCTCTGCAGCCAGAAGATCATCTCCAACTCATGTGCAATATCACCAGACTGAGCAAAGCCAGGGGAAACTGGAGGAGGGGAGGTGGAAATTTGGACATTATCTCAGTCTGGGTTTATTATTATTTTTTTAAAGAAATCTCTTGGAAGATTAAGCAACCAGAAAGGAAACGTTAAGCAGAGCTGCTAAAGCTCACTCCAAGTGTTTGGCTCGGGGTGGGAGGGAGAGAGGGAATCCAGTTGCTCTCACTGTTCCCTGGTGAAGGCCATGGGCTGTTCTCAGCTCTTCCTGAATAATTTCTCTTCCAGTTTTTCCCACTTTCCTGTTAATGTCCTTTAGAATTAGTTCTGTGCTGTACCAAAGGCTGTGATTTCACTTCAAGTCCTTCTCAAGAAAGAAACTTCTCCAGCAACGCTGAGGGAAGGGGTGTCGAACAACCAGCAAGTTGTGCCTTGTTTTCAGGATCACTCCGTGAAAAACGAAAGGGAAAATCAAATTTCTGGGGGTGGAAAAGGTATAAAAACCCCAAATCCTTGGCTGATCATGCTCTTTCTCCAACCTCGCTGCACTTCTTAGAACTGCAGGGATCAACATGGTCCTGGTGCAGCAGGACAAGTGGCCTGCAAAGGGATAAATCATCTGCAAAGGGATAAATCACCTGCCAAGGGATAAATCACCTACCAAGGGATAAATCACCTGCCAAGGGATAAATGCAAACAGTTGATGTCCCTCCTGCTCCTGGCTCCCCCTCTCTCTCTCCAGCTTCATCCCACCTCCTGATACTGCCTCTTCCATCCTGGAGACTAAAATCAGTCAGAGAAGCAAGGAAACACTCGCAGCAGGGTTGGATTTAAGGGTGAAGATAATGTTGGTGGGACTCAGATGGGCACAGGAACCCCTGTGTCTGCAGTGCAATAATTCCTTGGGAATGGTTTTGGGGGAAATGTTGACTTGGACTGGATGGAACCGAGGGAGTTGGAGCTTCCTCTGGAGAAGAGGATGTTCAAGGGGAGGAAAGAGGAGACAGAATGATGGATGTGGAGCAGACTCTTGAGTTTGTGCTGATGTGTCCAAGGACAAGCCTTGAGGTTTCTGCTGGGCACCTGGAAGGTTCAACAAGGACCACTCTGCCCAGAGGCAGCACCAAACCCTGAATCCTGCCCCCAGCAGGGCTATTTACCTGCACTTCACCCCAAATTCCGGGCTGGGGGATGAGGAACATCCACAGGAGGCATCTGTGGAATGATTTGAGGCACAGCCCTAGTGGGGATGCACTGAAGAACAAACACCCTGGCTGGAAGGAAGGCTCTGAGGTGGGAAAACTGGAATATTCGTGGCAAAGCAACCTACTGTCCTTGCAGAAGAGCTTTGAAGGGGAACAGGATCCAAGCAGGTTCAGGCTGGGATTGCTCTGGACTTGTCTGTGCCTCAGCAGAAGAAATCACCTTCCTTTTTGGCTGTCTGAGCCTCACTTGCAAACTGCAGCTGAAATTCAGGTCGAGAAACTGGCCTAAGGTGGAGAAATGATGTAGTTCTTGAAAGGAACTCATCAGCCTTGGCGAGGCTGCATTTCTTTTGGTTGTTTTTTTCCAAACGTGGATATCTTGGCTCGAATTCCTCCTCCTGTCACGGCATTGGTGGTGGTGGAGACCTTGTTTATGGGAGAATCCCAAAAACCAGGAGTCTGTGGGGCTGTGTGTGGGTGCAGGGTGGGCAGAATGGGCTGAAATGGCAAGAAAAGAAAGAAAAAGTGACAAAACCAGCAGTTTTAGTCAATTCAGTGAGTGGGAGAATGAAGAGCAAATATGGACCTGGCTCTTCAGTTGCTCCTCTTGCTCTTCCCAGCGGGATACAAATCCTAAATGGATGAGAAGGGGCTGGTGCTGCTGGCACTGGCATTTCTGGTGGGTTTAGCAGCACAGGGTGGGCTGGGGAGCAGGAATGCTCTTACAGAGCCCATGGAGCAGATCTCTGAGCTGGACTGGGGAGCAGAAATCCTGGAAGAGCCCATGGAGCAGGTTCTTGAGCCCAGGGAGATGAGCTGGGGGGGGGGGGGTGACAAGCTCTGACAGGGACGCCGGAGAATCCCAGAGGTGAAACAACCCAGAGGCGTGAAATCAATCTGCCTGCACAAATTAGAGCTGATTAGAGCAGCGGCTCTCATTGATTCCAGTTTGGCCATGCCCTTCCCTGAGGGGTGATGGGGAGAGGGAGCTGCTCCATGGGATCCCCCAGCGAGTTTCTCTGCTGGCAGTTCCCCCCTGGATCTGGGAGGGTCTGAGGGTGGATTGCAAAGCTTTCCAAACGCCTCTCCCAAGCACCTCTCCCTGTCACTGCAGAGAGAAGCCACATCCACCCAGCTTCCTGCATCCCTCCAACACCAAAATTAATTAATGTTCAGACCATAAAAACTCTGAGATCTTAACAAAAAAACTTTAAAAAAAGACCAGGAAAAGTGCCCGGTGTTTGGGGGGGAGAAGGGAGGGGGGGAGGGCTGAGCCTGTTTCCATCACTGGGAACCCCAAATAACCACAGATCTCTCTTCCCAGTTGCCCCAGAGGGAGCTGCTGGCAGCTGGGGCAGACGGGAACTGGGCTGTTTTGGGGATATATCACCTCCAAAACTCCTAAGGAGCTGCAAAACCTGTTTGTTTGCAGCCTCCCTGCAGCGTGATGGGTTCGTAGTGAGACCCTGACCTGCAAAGGAGGCTGAACAAAAGCTGCTGCAGCTCTGAAATCACCAGAGACCCATCCAAAAACCACTTTTCTAGCACGCTGATGGGTTTGGGCTGCAAACAGCCAAAGCCCCCATAAAAGGGGGGCTTTGCCCACAGAGATAATGACGCATTAACAGGAAGAGAATTGATCTTCTGGACTGCAGCACAGACCTGGATCTTGGGAAGCCCTGGTCCCAAAGGTGTTATATTTAGTTTCTTTTGGAACATGATCTAGTAGCCCTTAAAATGGGGGATAGAATGTATCGGTACTAAAGTTATTTTTTATTTTTGAGCTTTTTTATGGGGGGGGTGTGGGGGGTTTTGTGTGTGTGTGTGTGTGTGTGTCTGTAACATGATTATACCTCGTCCTTTTTCAGCAGCCACTCGTTTAAGTGTCTCAAAAAAAAAAAAAACAACTGTGCTTTGACGATGGAAGAGGCGGGAAAAAAAACCCAGATCCCTTCCCACAGCCGGGTTGGTGGGTCCCAGACACCTCCCAGGCGCCTCCACACCCACGACAATCCTGCCAAAATTCCCACCTTTCCTCCGTGCTGTGCGTTACGGGTGGTGTTGACGTCGCTCCGTCCCGTCGGGTTCCTTTTTCTCTCGAGCCAGCTGGTTGTTAATGTGCTTTTTTTTTGTCACGGTTCTTGGGGGTTTGGTAGCCTCTAGCTGTCGGTCCAGTGTGCTGATGTGCGTCGCCACCACTCTGACTCCAAAGATAACCATCGTAGCAGGGGCAGCCGCCTGGAAGCGTCACCGGGAGCGGGAGGGACTGGATTTGGCAGGGAAGGAGGGAGGGAGGGAAGGAAGGAGGGGGGGGAAGGCAAATTAAAAATGTATCCAGCCGATTAAAAAAACACACACACACACACAAAAAGGGAGCGATTTAATGATGGCTGACATCAAGAGGAGATCCAAAAAAAATAGCGTGCTTTGATTCCCATAATCATCCGAAGGCAGGCGGCTCATCTTTATTCATAGCCCTTCAAAGCCCCGCTCCCAGACTGCTGGGAGAGCAGCTCGGGGAGCTGTCGTGCCTTGGACGTGCTCTTTAGGCTCTGAACACAGAGATATTCCTCCTCTGTGCCCCAAAAGGCTGAGCACCAAACCCTTTTGCCCCGTTTGATTTCGGGGTGCAATCAGAGATCTGCGCTTGGGGCAGGAAAAGCCGAGCTGGGCAAGTTGGGGCTGCTGGAGGGTCAGGGCAAGAGGCTTGGCTTTTAATGCCTGGGCTTTCAGTGCCTTGTTTTAAGCTGTTTTAAGAAGGCAGCAAAATTAGAAAGGGAGAGATCTGAAAGGGTGTTTAAGGAAGGCTCTGGGGACACAGCACGGACAGGCTGTCAGGGGAAACGAGGAAATAACTGTGAGGCTGCTTTGCCTCCAAAGATCTGGGGGGAGGAAAAATCAGGATATGGGGAGGCCCTGGCACAGGTTGCCCAGAGAAGCTGTGGTTGCCCCACCCCTGGGAGCGTTCAAGGCCAGGCTGGATGGATCTTGGAGCAACCTGGGCTAGTGGAAAATGTCCCTGCCCATGGCAGGGGGTGGAACCAGGTGGGATTTAAGGCCCCTTCCAGCACAAAACTGGTTTGGGATTCTATTAAGTTACGACTCCTGCAGTCCCATCCAGACTCCAGCCTCTTTCCACAGGGGCTGGCAAACCCCCCACAGGACTGACATCTCAGAAAACAGCCCTAGACCACGCTGGAAGCTTCATTCCCACACACACTTGGCTGTTTTTCTGAGACAGGTGTTCAAATGCTGTTATTGCTACTGAATCCTTTTAAAATTAAAGGAATTTCTGAGATAACAGAGTGCTCCTCCCTCTCCTGCTTTTCTTTTCATTGCACAGGTTCATCCCTCAACATGAGGTTAAAGTCCTGTAGCAGCCCAGGTTGAATTAAATCACACATTTCTAATCCCAGGATTTTCATCCACCAGCCCCTGATACAGGTACATTACAGGGCGCTTTTTTCCCCATTTTTTTCTGCTTTGTCCAAGATTACATCATCAGGTTTTAAAGGAGATACCTCTGACACTGCCTGGTGTTGTCCATAACACGTCAGCTCTGACCATTGCAAGGCCAGGCACCCGTGCTGGTTTTTAAGTCCATCATTCCTATTCCAGAGGGTGATTTCAGAGCAGGACAATTTACCTGGCGGTGCTGGACAGAGCTGGAACTGTGAGTCAAGTGGTATGAAGGGGAAATGGAGTCAGGAAATGCCTGAAATGGTTCGGTTTTAATGCCAGACGTGTTCCCACGTCCCTTAGGCTGCTGTTGATGGGCTGGAATTGGGCTTTGCTTTCCAAACTGCTCAGGTTTTGCAGGAAAATCCCCTTCTCTGGTGGATTCTCGTGGTGGAATTCAGAGCTTTTCCAAGAGAACAGGCCCTTAATTCATCACCTGAGACCCCAAAACACGGCGAGAGGTTGGATCGACTTCCAGCCCGGCAGCAGCTCGTGTTTCTCAATTTCCCCATCCTGTTTTCATGGAATCTTCCTGGGATGGAGATGGCTGGATATAATTTTGCCTTTTGCTTTCCCCTCCTCCCCACGTGCAGCTGGGTAATGCTGGGATGTCTCAGCTGGGACATGCACTGGGTGCATTTGCAGTGAAATGTTGTGAAATTCAGCGCATGGGACTGAAAAACTCAACTCCTCCCTAAATCCCGACCGAGCTGATGCCACAGGAACAATGCAATTCGGGACTGGGGGTGTTAAACACAGTCTTGTTAACTCTGAGTTCATTTTAAACTCGGGTTTGGCCAGTGGGCTGTGTTCCAATTGTTTAAAACTTGGGGTTTTTTTTGGTACCAGTCTGATGCTAAACCAAGCTGCTGCCTCCTGGTGTCCTGGTGACTCCACCGTGGTGTGGGCCTTGTGTTCATTTACCAGTAAAAAAAAAAAAAAAAAGTGATTTTTTTTTCGATTGTGTGATTTTATTTTTTTTTTTACCTGATGTTGCACTTGTTTTTTTAAATGTTTTTCTTGTTTTTGTTTGTTTGTTTTTTTCTCTCATTGGAACTTGAAACTGTTATTTCATATGCAAACTTCAATAAAATGGCTGAAACACACGGTGGTTTTTGAGACTGAAGTGGGGGTGAAGGGAAGATGTTGGGGATGGGATGGGATGGCAGGAGGTTGAGGTTTGAGGTTCATCCCCTGGATGAACTCATTTTCCAGGCTGAGATAACCTGAAATTTAATGCCCTTCCTAAGAGCAGAATTTACTGTGTTAGACAAGTGAAATCTGGGGGTAAAATCTGCACATTTCCAGCATCCCAAGCAGCCATCTGGAGATCTGTGCACTCTGCATGGGCTGAAGAAGCTCCAGGCAAACCCTTAAATTTTGATGATGTGTCACAAAAAGGAATGTCACTGATGTTGCTCTGGCAAAGCAAAAGCAAGTGGAGGTGCCCAGTGGGGATATGACCCGTTGTGCTCCAATCACAGATGGAAATCCTGCAAAATGAAGTTGGAAGCTCATTTGAGAATCCTGTTCTTTGGCTTCCAACCGTGCCTGAGCTTCACCCCAAAGCAAACTTGGTCAAACGGCGTCAAAGCTTTTGTTTTACATAATTGGTTGCCTTAAAAATGTGCAAGTTTGCTCTTCTCTGGTGCCCAGAGAAGCTGTGGCTGCCCCACCATCCCTGGAAGCGTCCAAGGCCAGGCTGGATGGGGTTTGGAGCAACCTGGGCTGGTGGAAGGTGTCCCTGCCTGTGGCAAGGGATGGAGTAAGATGAGTTTTAAGGTCCCTTCCCACCCAAACCATTTCAGGATTCCATGACTACCAGCCCCAAGAATTCTGAAAGGCTCAGAGGAGTTCCTAGTAAAGCAGCATTGAGGGTGGAAAGGGTTTGTGTGGTTTCTTCTCTCTCTGCCCTCGAGGTTTGCTGTGAGTTCTGCTGGGGAAGGACGACCCTTGTCGAGCAAAATCATCTTCGGCTCAGGTATCCCCAAATTACCTCAGTGTGGCCATGCAGGATGGGACCACAGCAAGCTCCTGGCCAGGGTGGGTGGCAGGGACAGATTTCAGGCCGTTTCAGGGGTTTTAGGAGCTGTTGGTGCTGCTTTCTTGTGCTGTGACCTCGTTTTGTCCCTCAGCTCCTCCCCGGAGGTTGTGGTGGCTCCAGCTGCAGGTTTCGGTTGAACTGGTGGTGAACTGGGGAGGGGGGGGAGGTGGTGCTTGAACATCCGTGGCCAAGAGGATGTTACAAAGTTTTAGATGGCAGTGAAACCACCAGCAGCCACAACCAGCTCCAAAGGAAGGTGAATTTGGCACGTCCCACCCGGGACTGCTCGGGAAAAGCCCCCCCGGACAAACCTTCCCTGCTGGCACCACTGCTGGGTGGAGGGGAGTGTTCCTGTACCAAATTCAGGGGTGAGGGGGGAACCTTGATTTGAGGCAAAACCCTGTGGGTTTTGCAGAGTTCCCAGCCCACACCTGGAGTGATAAACACGGCGAGAAGACCCTGCACGAAGGAGCTGCAGAGGGACCGGACGGGATCGGTGCCAACGGCCGGATTGGATTTGCCAACATTTCGAGGGAAGAGCTGAGGGAAGCAGAGAGGCTGGTGGGGTGTAGGTCAGCCCAGGGGTGGCACAGTGTGATTCCAGGATGGATCTCTCCTGCTGCATCCCCAGAGGTCATAAACAGTGGGAAAACACCCCCGTAGCAGTAACGCAGTGTTGGGTGCTCAGAGCCACACACGGAGCAGGCACCAGGGCTGTTGTGATGGAGAAACTCAGCTTAAAATAAGGCTCTGGAGGAATTCTGTGGCACAAGGGCTGGGTTCTGCTGCCTTCTGGTTGATGTTTTTCTCTTCCTTACCCACATGAGGACTAGGTGACTGTGGAATTCTCCCCTCCAGCAGCGCATCCCCCGCACACCAACGGAGCTGGGCACGAAATCCTTCCCTTGCTGCCTTGGAATTTGCTGCCTGGGAATTTCTCTGGGTGTTATTTCTTCCTTGCACGATGAAGAAATGTTGATTAATCGTTCCCTGCTCACCACCTCAGGATTTTAATGGCCTGTGTCGTGCCCTCTTTCCAAGCCAGAGCATCCAGCTCTTCCAACCGTGACTTTTCCAGGATGCTGGACAGGGGCTCTTCCAGCTCCCAGTCAGGCTCTTAGAGGGATTTCCCTGCTCCTCAAACCGTGCCTTGCTAAGGAGTCCTTTTTTTAGACACTTCAATTCCCTTTTTTTGGGTGGATGGTGGTATCCAAAGGGATCTTCCTTTGTATTCCAACCAGTGAAAAAACATTTCAGGCTTTTTCAAGCAGTGTTGTCCATCCTTCCACTCCAGATTTCTCCATGGGACTGCTAAAGGTTGTCATTTCCCCCATGGAAATCTCCTTTCCTTTACAGCACCTCATCCAGGATGTTTATTTTTATTCAGTTGACTCGTGGGTTTCTTCTGCCAGTGCTGCAGTCCCAGCCTCTCATCCCACTCAGGGTCCCGGATCCTGAGGATTTACCCGGTATTTCTCCTCTTCTGTGTTTGGGAAAGGTGGAAACAGTCCTTATTTCCCTTTGGTTTATCCTGATGGCAGGAAGGGAAGCATTCCCTTGGCTTCACGGGGTTGTGGAATCTGTGGAACCAGAGGATGCTGCAGGGATGGTCACTCCACAGAGTGGTGGGAATTCCGGATGCTCCTTCCCGCAAACACCACCGTTCCCTTCACGCAGCATTTCCACGAGCCCAGAGGATTTAAGCACAAATCAAGGGGAACCACCAGGATCTGGACCACGGGTCTGAGCTGCCCTTGCCCTGCCCAGGTCACCAGGCACGTGGGTGATGCCACAACTCCCCGGAGTGTCAGCAGTGACAGCCCCAGTGGGCGCTGCTTGTCTGGGAAAACGTGAGCTGGAAGCGGAGGGTGGGGAGGGGGAGAAGGGGAAGCTGAGGCTAAAAATAGCCCTTTCTGAAAGAAAGGGATGAAAACCTCTTTGGAGAAATGAGGGGAGAGGGGGAGTGTTTCCCTGGAAACAGGGAAGTCTGTCTCTTCCTAAAAGAGGGGGTGGGAAATGGAGAAGTAGTAAATACAGGAATGACGGGGAAGAGGATCCTGTGTGGTGTTCCCCAGGGATCAGGGAGAGGGGATGTGGGGTCTGAGCTCGCCTGGGACCCAGGAGAGGCAGATGAGGCTCTGGCAATGCCTGCCCACACAGCCTGGGTGTGTCACCCTGTCACCTGTGACATGCTCGAGGTACCTTGAGAACAGCTAGCCCAGAGCTGGGGACACGCAGGACCAGGTCACTGTCCCCACGATGGGGCATCTCCAGCCACCCCTGGTGGCTCAGCAGAGATGATAAAACAATGAATATCCTCCAAATGCTTTTAAAAAAGTATGCAAAAAATCTCGGATTTTTTTCTTCTGGGAATTTCAGTGTGATGAGCATCCAGGGTGATGGAAACCTCTCACCCCACTCCACGGCTCAGGTCAGACCTTCAGCAGCTCTTGTGGCCCCCCCTCAGCTCCAGGACACACTTGGGCTGAGAATCACAGGCTCTAAAAACAGAAAGCTCTCGTGCTGCCTGGAAGGGGGCCACTGATTCCTTTCCTGTTCCTTAATTTGGCTTGGCCTGTCCCTTTTGTTTGTTTGTTTGTTTGTTTGTTTGTTTGTGCGAGTGAAATAAAGTGGCTTTGAGAGCCTTTTAACTGCAGTGGCTGGAGCAGCTCAGGTGGGAGACACCCCCCCAGGCCTGCCACCCACCCTTGTGCCAGCCCAGATCCATTAGTTCTGCAGGAGCAAGCTGCTCCATGGCATGAAATATTCACAGCCATCTCAGGAGCTGCAGTTCTCTGCCGTGTCCTGGCTGAGCTAAAAGGCTTTTATTTTCAGTGAATGGTGCCCAGCTCCTCTCCAGTCCAGGATGCTCCATTCAGGCTGGTGGAGCATCTTTGGAGGCCAAGTGTTGAGACTCGGTGGCCTTGACCAACTGAGAGTTCAGACTGAGCCCGAAGGAGCTATTTTTAAATAATTGGATATTTTGTTATTAAAAAAAACCCTTGGAGAAATACAGAGGGAGAAGGTATTTAATGGTAACTTTGTAGATGGGTGATTTTTGCTGGTTTTCCTTTGGCTCTTGTGCCTTCACAGGGACCAGAAGATCTCAGGAACCAAGGATATTTTCCCAGGGGATTAGGATTTCCCCCTAGTATCCAGGAGGTTCTCCCAGGGAGCAGGAGATTCTCCAGAAGATGCTCCCAGTAAACAGGGGACTCTCCCAGGCACCAGAAGATGCCCCCAGGAACCAGGAGATTTTGCAGGAGATCCTCCCAGTATGCAGGGAATTCCCCAGGAGAACTCCCCAGGATCCAGGGGATTCTCCCAGGAACCAGGACTTTGCTCCTCCTTTCCCACATCACTCCCGGCAAAGCCCCAAACCTTCCCCTGGATGAGGGGGGAAGCTGCTCTGACCTCTCCCTGCACGGTGTTCTGGGATTCACCAGCAGCATCTGCCGTGGAAGATCTCCTGTTCCGTGGGTCTGTGCCACGTTGTCCCCAGGCTGTGCATTTTCAGACACGGTGCCACCACATCGGGGTCACCGGCGGCTCTCGGCGTCCCCTCCTCTCGTCACCACACGGAGCTGGGGGGGTGCTGGGGGTCCCAGAGCTCCATTCCCTGATGTCAGCAGCGGGTGGGAGGTCGGCTGCTTTCCCTGCCAGGTGACTCACAGCCCTGGGAACTCACCCCCAGCTTTCACAGCTCCCAGAATGACACGAGGCCCCAGTTCTGTCAGCCCCTCCATCTGGAGGGAGAGGGGGGGACTCGGTGACTGGGCACTGTGGGCAAGCCCTGGCCCAGCTTGGATGCTCCTCCTGGAATGGCTGCTGGCATCCACTGCAGCCCTCAAAGGCCCTGTGGCTCTGCAGGGGCTGGGAGGGGGTCCCCAGGGGTGACACCGTGGGGAGATGTGACTGTCTGAGGCTCTGAGGGTGTGAAGGGGGTGGGACAGGGTCTGTCCCTGCCCTCCCACTCCCACCCTGGGAGTCCTGAGCAGTGGGGCTGGGTGTGGGCCTGGATTCCCAGTGGCACTGGGACTGGAATTCAGCTGTTCTGGATGAGGCCAGTCCTGACCATAACCCTGCCCTGTGGTTTTAATCCATCCCTCACAGCATCACATCCCAGAGCATCTCCCAATCCGCCACCAGCAGGATATGGGGTGGGGGGAAAAAGAGGGGGGGGGAAAAAGCACATTTTTCCTATTTGTAGGTGGTCTGCAAACTCATAAACAGACTGTCTGAAGCCTTGGGGGCTTCCCTGGGAATAAAGGCAGTAAAACAAAGAGAGGTATCTGTTTCCTGATGGGACCTGGATACCACATCTCCTGTCCCTGGGACACCAGGAATCCTCCCTCTGGAGTGGCTGGTGGCATCTGACCCAGCCCTAAAGTCCCTCTGGCTTTGCAGGAGGTGGGCTGAGGTCCCCCAGGAGGACACAAAGTGCCCTTCCCAGCACCACAAACACACACAGGGGATGAGATTTCCAGTTTGGGTGTCTATAAAATCCGCTGAGACAGAACCGATCCAGAAGGAAATTATTATTTCATAATAATATCGATGCGAAGGCACTGGCTGGTTAAATCCTCGTGAAAGGGCCAAGTGAGAGCAGAGCTCCAGTTTTCCAAAGGGCTGGGATCCCTCTGGAGAGGTGAGCAGCGGTTGGGGAGGTGAGTGCAGACACACAGACAACACCAGCGTCACAATTAGGGGAGTAAATGAGGCGAGAACTTCACCCAATCCAGAGAAATTCCCCCGATTTTCTGGAGTTCAGTTCTTTGTTCGGAGCTGGTGCTGGGATTTCAACTCCACGGGAATTGTTCCCTGCCCAGCCTCAGTTTCTGCACATCATTGCATAAGGATTAGCCTGGGGCAAGTCATTTTTTGGATTCAACCTACCCTGCTCTGGCAGATCCGCCTTCAGAAAAGGCTAAAATGGTGACATTAAAAACCCTCACCCAGAGTAGCCTCCTTCCCAGCTGGATGCCTGCAGGAGGGAAACATGTAGTGCCAGGGTTGCTTGCAAAGGATTCCCAGTTTTTCCATAGGGTTAGACATTAATTTTCAATATTGGGATCTGGCTGGGGATCTTGTGGAAATACAGTTGTTGTTTCAGGATGAAGAGGAGTGTTGGTTGATTGCATCCCCCAGCGCTGCACCCGCTCCCTGCCTGTGCCTCCTGCTGCTCTGGGACCATCAGGGAGCTAAAATAATGTGGTTTATCCCTGCCATGTTCCCACATCCCCCTGGATCGTGGGGCACTACACTGAGCACTGATTTTCTAGAGTATTCAGAGGGGTCTGTGCCCCCCCATCCCACCTTAGGGTGTCTCTGGACTGATCACTGCCTGAAATCTCTCCACACAGATTTGACCACCGTGGGTGGGAACAGAAACATCCCCCCTTTCCCTCCTCCAGCACCCGTGTTTCTGGGTGCCAGGAGAGCTTCGTGGGACTCCCTGATGCTCCTTGGGGGGATGGCAGAGTGGTCCAAGCAGACGCGTCTCCCTTGTGCCATAGGTCTTAAATATCTGTAGGAGCTCGGCCACGTCCTTCCTTTGGGGCGGGAGAAGCCTCCCCGCGACGAAGGGACCTCAGTAAAGGCAGAGCGATACAAAATAATCGCCTTTTCACGCTCCCCACCCCAGCCGAGGGCAAAGCCGAGAGTCCGGTCCTGCCCCGTCTCCTTCCCCAGAGCTGCGGGGACCCGGCAGCTTCTCCATCCCCCCCCTCCCCGTTCTCCCGTAGCAGATCCAGGCTATTACCAAGGATATGGTATGGATTGGAGACGCGTGGTGAAGCAGCATCGTTGTATCCAGGGATATGATTATTTCCCAGTGGTTGAAATCTAGGTCTCCCGCTTGGGAGGAGGGGTGCGGGGGGGGTGGGAGGGGTGGGCAAGGGGGGGGAGAGACGCTCGTATTAATCTTATGAATATTCATGGGGAAGCTTTGCTGGCTTTGGGGGTTGAGTCCGGGGTAGAGTTTGGGGGACCGGGGGTGAGAGGTGGCGGCAGCGGCGCGGAGCAGCTGCTTGTGCATTCGCCGCATGCCTGACTGCAGAGCCGAGTGTAAGTTGGTGCCTTTTTCTCTCCCCCCTCCACCCCCCATCCCCGCATCCTTCCCCTCTTCCCGCTGCTTCCCCCTGCTTAAATAATCCTGGCCAGGGACGGTGCAAAAGGAGGGACTTTTGATTCAGACGCAAACACGACCCCAAATCTCACCCCTCCGAGACGCAGCCATGGCTCCTGCCTGCAGTGCGGGCAGGGAGAGAACTCCGGGGCTTCGGGCAAATCTTCACCACCTCCACCCACCTCCCCCCCTCCTAAATTTGCATGGATTAACCCTAAAAATCCTTGATGGGAGGGGGCGGAGGTTGTTTGCCAGGCAGGCAGGTGATGGGGAGAAAGTAGGAGAAACTGAGTGCCGGGATAGGTGATGTCAACTCAGATGATGTCGCAGCCCCCTCCGCTGAGCATCACTGCTTGGGTTTGGAGTCACAGAAAGAAGCCCAGAGCCCATGACAAATAAAAATCAACCTGTTAAAATAAATTTTAAAAAAATGTTTAAAAAAAGGGAGGAAATTTCTGTGCCGTTGAACAAATCCAGGGTGTTTTGGGAAGGGAGAAAGGGGAGGAGAGAGTTTAGGGACAGGAGAAAAACGGTGTGTTTATTTAATTTAAAAAAAATAAAAACACCAACAAACAAACAAACAAAAAAACCAAACACGAAGGTTGGTTGTTTTTGGGTTTTTTTTTTTTGGTTTTCTTTTTGGTGACATGGGCATTTGTGGCTGCCAGACCTTTCCTGCTGCAGCAGCAGAAAGATGGTGTTTGTGGTGTTCTGGCGTGATGCTTGGAGGAGCCAGGGAAGGTCAAACCCAGCTCAACTCCTGAGCGGGTCGCTGGGGAGCGAGTGGTGGGGAGGCAAAGGCAGGAAAAGGAGAAAAAAAAACTGGGACAAACGCGACCTCCCCTCCTCTGGGCCTGGCAGAAAAGGGTTAAGAGAAGCGGTTGAATGCTGCAAGCCTCGTCAGGGTTGTACTATTTTTTCTAGTGCATAAGAAGAAGGGAGAGGAAGGTTGCACGGAAAAGGGAAATTTCCGAGAAAAGAGGGATCTGCGGCAATATCTGCACCTCGGGGGATGAAGAGAGGAACCAACAGGCATAAATGGCCTGGGGACGGCTGAAATCTCTGCCGAGGAGATTGGCACCGCGGCGTTATTTTCCACTTGCCTCCCCTACCCATTTCTGTAATCCTGGCTCAAAGTAGACAAGTCGAGTTGGAGCTGAAGAAGGGAGGTTAGAGGGGTTTTTATTTCGTTTGGGAGGGGTGGGGGGAAAAAAAAAGAAAAAAAGAAAAAAAGAAAAGCAGCAAAAATGAGAGGCTGGTTGTCCCTCTCCGGGTTGAGCATCTCCGTGGCGCGAGGCAATGCAGGATGATCCCAAGGAGCGCTCGCCGGGAGCAGGGATGTGAGGATCCGGCACCCACCGGGGACACGAGCCTCAGCATCCCCAGGAGAAATTGCACCCGGCGGAGTCGAATTCCCGAGGGGGT
>NW_020956936.1:63783-65548 GCF_003031625.1 Empidonax traillii
TGTTGGCTTTTGGGAGGACGGGGAGGGTGGATGGAGGTCGCGTGGGTCGGGGCCTGCAACGTCGGGTCCTTGGAGCCACCAGCGGCGGGGGGGAGGGGAGGGGGGGGTAGGTGGCCTTGAAAGGGGACAGACAGGGACCGGTGGGGAGTTCAGTCTGGCGAATGAAACCGGAGCCTCCTGAATTCACCGGGGGACGCGACGCAGCGCCGTGAGTGCCGTGCCCGGTGGGTGCCGTGCCCGGTGGGTGCCGTGCCCGGTGGGTCCCACCGGCTCCCGGGGGCTTGGCGATGGTGGGGGACCCTCCGCGGCTTTGCAGAGCCTCAGCGGCCGGGGGGGGGGGGCTGCGTCGTTCCTTCCCCCCTCCACCCCCATCCCCTCCTCCTCCATCCTGCGCCTGGCACCGGCTCCCCCGGGCAGCGGCCCCGCGGTGCTGAGCGGGGCGCAGGGAGATGGGGCTCTGGCTTTTTCCGCCCTGGCTCTAGCGCGCTCTCGCCCTCGCCTCGCGTTGCAGTGCGGGGCGGGCGAGCAGCGGGTAAGGAAGAAAGGGGGTGCCCGGAGGAGCCGCGGCTTTGCAGATGCTCCTCTGGGACCCCCCCCCCCCCCCTTCTCCCACCACCACCCCCCAGCAGCTTGTTACCTTCTCGGTGTTTTTTCCAGGCGATGCCACACCTCCCGAGGACACTGGGGACATCGGGTTTTGCTGAGCTTAGCAGCTTTTCACCGTCGTACCGAAGGCATCAGACAGACGCTCATCTGCCCTGAAGTGCAGATCTGCAACAGCTCCCGGGAAGACTCTGTCTCTCTGTCTCTCTGTCTCTCTTTTCTCTCTCTCTCCAGTCCAAACCATTACAAGACCTGACTTCCACCATCTGGGAATTTAACCCCTCTTATGTCCCTTCTCCTTTTTCTACGATGACTCACCATTATTTTTAACTTTGAAGAGAGAGGAAATTATGGGGATCTTGGAAGCCTGTATCTCTCTCTAGGATTTCCCCAGGGGTCAGATAATCGGTGTTACTAAGAGACACTAAGATTTGGCTTCTCCAGGTAATGTGATTCGTTTTCTGTGTGCCATGGTGGTTTGCAGAGGATGGCAGGAGCCGGGACACCAGCGGCCGAGGAGGGGGACTGCGGTGGTCCATGGGGGAATCGCCGGCTCCGCATTCCAGAGCTTGGCTGCAGGCAGGGAGGGCAGCATGTCGCCGAGCCGCCGCTTCGTGGCTAGGGCAAGAGGATGGGGAAGGTGTTAAAAAGCCCAGTTGGAATTTTTCTGGAGGGTTGATTGCCTGAGATCCGCACGGTTAAATGTTGATTAACCCTTCGCTGCATGCCTGCGAATGAGCTGAGCCCCGGCACCCCGTGGGGTCCCCTTGCCACTTTAGGGCTGAATGGGGTTATTTTTCTGCCTTCCTTTCTCTTCCTTTTCCCCTCTTTGCTTTTTTTTTTTTTTTTTAATCGAAATTTTGATTTTTAGCCAAAAAATAAGCCCTGCTTTGCCAGTGCCAGTTTTTCCACGCTGGTTTCGAACAGGTGATGGTTCCTCAGGTGTTTTACTCTGTTCCACCTAATGGGTTTAGACAGGAGTTGTTGAACTCTGTCCCACGGAAGGCAAATTAACCCCCCCCAAGGAAGGGCATAGACATGCTAGTGAAGGGATCTGCTCTCCTCCCCCCAACTTTATTCCATCTCTCTCTTTCTCAGCAGGGGTGATTTTCTTTCTCCTTTTTTTTTTTTTTTTTTTTTTTTTTTTTTTTTTTTTTTTTTT
>NW_020956936.1:67238-72422 GCF_003031625.1 Empidonax traillii
AGGATGGCCAGCAAGGCCAGCAAGCCATGTCCTTGGCCATCCTCCGAGTCATCCGCTTGGTGCGGGTCTTCAGGATCTTCAAGCTCTCCCGGCACTCCAAGGGGCTGCAGATCCTCGGGCAGACTCTCAAGGCCAGCATGCGGGAGCTGGGCCTCTTGATATTCTTCCTCTTCATCGGCGTCATCCTCTTCTCCAGCGCCGTCTACTTCGCCGAGGCCGATGAGAGCGAGTCCCAGTTCCCGAGCATCCCCGACGCCTTCTGGTGGGCCGTGGTTTCCATGACGACTGTTGGCTACGGAGACATGGTCCCCACCACCATCGGGGGGAAAATAGTGGGTTCCTTGTGTGCCATAGCTGGCGTATTAACGATTGCCTTACCAGTGCCCGTCATAGTGTCTAACTTCAACTACTTCTACCACCGGGAGACGGAGGGAGAGGAGCAGGCTCAATATCTGCAAGTAACCAGCTGCCCAAAGATCCCCTCTTCCCCTGACCTAAAGAAAAGCAGAAGTGCCTCTACGATTAGTAAGTCCGATTACATGGAGATTCAGGAAGGCGTAAACAATAGCAATGAGGATTTCAGGGAGGAGAACTTGAAGACAGCCAATTGCACCCTTGCTAACACAAACTATGTGAATATCACCAAAATGCTAACCGATGTCTAACCGCTAAAAAAAAAAAAAAAAAAAAAATCTAGTGGTGTATTTAAAAAGCTGAAGTGGAACAATTGCAGATATTGAGTGCTGCTCTGCATTGTAGTTAACACAGTATTTTCTACGGTGTACATTTGGTTCTGCATGGGAAGCAATAGCTGTGTAAGTGACTTTTAACCTTCGATTTCCACACCGAATAAGCATCCGTGCAAAACAAACAAACAGACAGACAGACAGAGAGACAAACAAACACCCCCAACAAACCATTTCCTTGCCCTTCTCCCATCCCAGGCTCGTGGGTTTTCCGAGGGTTTGGGAGGGATTTGGAGCAGCAGGATGGGGGATACGAGGGGCAGCTCCAGGCTGTGCCGGCTCCCTGTCCTGGGTGACAACCCACCTTCCAGGGAAGGGCTGGGAAAGGTCAGGCAGAACTTAACGAGGGGGACGATCTGGGCGAGCGTCCGAATTGCTGGAAGGCTCCGGTTCCCACCCTGGGAATGCCAAGCCCGGCCGCGTCGCCCGGGCTCGTGTTTCATAACTGAAAATGCTGCATGCTGCAATAGTTTCAGCCACTGCAGTGTGCCAGTGTGAGGCCCAGGGGAGGGATAATTAGTGTGACAGCACATTATTTATTAAGTCTTAAATTTTCTATTGCCAGGCATCGGGAGGGCCGGGTAAATAAATCAAGCGCTTGGATTTTAGGATTTCTTTAGATAACACTTCCATCCCCGGTGTTTCCAGGCTCACCAAAGACATCTCCACTAATCTGTTGAAAATGAGTTGGGAAAAGCATCTTTTTTTTACATCTATATATAAAACTGGAGCAACTATGCTGTGGCCTATAATATATTTATACTGCAGTGAAATTTAACCAGTAATACAGTACAGCTGCATGGATATCTGTTGCATGAATCTGAATATTTAATACACACACAAATATATATTTTCTTAGTAGACTATACAATATTCATGTTTATAGTGTTTATAGATTCTCCGGTGGCTCGAAGGAGATTCATGGGAGTTGAAAAAAAATCTCAGCTGCAGTTAAAAACAGGATGGGGAAGGCGCATGCTGACAACAGTTGGATAAGATAACGAGGCAAAGCCCGAGTGTCCGAGCATTCAGACACGAGAGCCAGCTAGAGCCAGGGAAGGTGAGCTGAAAGTTAAACACCTGCACTCGTTATGGGGCGAGTAATTAGTCATTAATCATGGTGTCGGGAGCAGAAAAAGCAGGGCGGATCAGAGAGGGCACAGGGAGCAGGTGGGATTGCAGGTTCTGGCTCTCCTGGCTTGTTTGGTCAGCAGTTTTCAGCTGTTCCCGTCTAATTCTTGGTGTGTGTGTGTGTATGTAGATATTTAGAGAGCGACTACAGGGCCGGATCCTCAGCAGACAGAGCTCTTGGGGCATTGGGGATTTCCTGATTTAGGGGTGCTGGGATGGTGGGACAGGGGCTGGAGAAGGATGACCTGCCCCGTGGAGCCCACAGGATCACCGGGGCGGGGCGTGTTTTGGGCTGGAAAACTCCTTATCAACCACACAGAGCCCCAGGGCTGGGGGTTTATTTCTTTATGATGGAAAAGGCACGTGCTGAGGGTGGGCTGGATCTGAGCTGCTGCCTCTCAGCCCTTGCTTTGCCTCCTTCCAGGGTTTTTAGAGCGGTGAGTTGGGGTGCAGAGAGCCTGAGGATGTCCCCGCTTCTTCACCCCTGCTGGTGTTTGGGGATGGGATCTGTTGGTTCAGGGGGAATCTCATCTGCTTTCCCCACTCCCATCTGGATTTCCTTGTTTCTCCCCCATTTCTGACAATCCCCAGGGAAATCCTGTTCCTCTGATGGGTCAGGGGAGAGGGATGAGAATCCCTGCCAAGGTTGTGGTGCATCAAAGCCTCCCTGGGCTGCAGAACAAGGTTGAGTTGGGGTGAATTGGGGCTGAATTGGGGCACAGTCAGTGCTGCACCACATGAAGTGTGGGCACCAGGAGGGAACCCTCCGGCAGAGAATGTGGGGGAGGTCAGAGACCCTTCCTGAGCTCAGAGAGGAAAACCCAACTGAATAACAATAAACCAACTGGTGCTAACATGTTCCAACAGCAATGGTTCCAAATGATGCTCTGGGGCCGGATCCATCTCAGGCTGATGTGGCTTCACTCGGCCAGGTGGAAACACTCCTCAGTTTTGTTGGATTGGTTGATTGATTGATTGATTGATTGATTCTGGCCTGGCTATAATCAATACACTGGTTTGTGCATGGGAGTCCTGCCTTCTGCTTGGGGCAAAGGACCAGCAGCATCCAGGACCAACAGCAGCCTGTCTTTAATCCCATTCTATTGGGAGCCTTCTGCTCCCGCTTTCCTGCAGCAGCTCAGGAATGGGAGCTTCTGCAGCCCACTCACCCACGCACAGAAAAAAGCCAACACAACCCAAAGCAATAAATTTTGACTCCTGAAGCTCGTCCTGTCGGATGGGGCAGGGCTGGCAGGAGCTGCCAGCTTGGCCACGACTCCCAGGGCAGTCGGCCAGCTTCCATTGATCCGGCTGGCCGTGGGTTCCTGGAGACAGGAGCGTGGAGACAAGCACAGGGAAAGCTGCTGGATGTGCTGGGAATGCTGCTCGCCCACCCCTGGGTGCCTCCACACCAGGTGATCCCATTCCTGGTCAAGATTGAGGGAAAGTTGCTGCAGGCTGTGGGTTTTTTTGGGCGGGGAATTCTGTCGGTCGGTGAGACTTTGTGACGTGCCTGGCCGTGGGCTTGGGATGGGTTGGGATGGTTGGCCAAAGCCTTGAGTTGTGGTGTGGTTTGGTGAGGAAGAAGGCTGTGTTTTCCTCTGGGGAGGTGGTGTTTTGGGAATAGAGTTCTTGTGGGATTTCCAAGGCCAGGCAGGAGGGGGAGAGCGGATCCACGAGCAGGATCAGCCACATCCAAACCTACTCACCAAGCCTGTGGAAGCCCCAGAGGGGCACTGCAGGGAATAAATGGGGCCAAAGGAGGAGAGGCCACTCTCCTTTTGTCACCAATGTGAGCTGACATCTGTCCCCATGGCCAGTCCCTTCCTGGGGACAGATCCTGCACCCCTGGCACTGGGGAAAACCAGCCTTGGTGGGGGATTGGACCCGCTCTGCACTCGTTTGGGAAACAGGGCAAAGAGCCAGATCAGTGCTCAGATGTTTGTTCAGGGTGGGAAAGGTCGGGGCCGTGGCTGGAAGGGATCTGTCTGTCTGCACGAAGCAGAGGGGTCCAGACTTCTGCCTTGCACGGAGAAATGGTTCTCCTACAGCTTTTAATGGGATTTGTGCCTGCGGTCGGAGCTCCAGTGCTATTTCTAGCTTTACTTCTGACTCACTGATGTGATCTTGAACCAGTTTTTCAGGAGGAGAATGTGATATTTTTTTGCCTTTTTCTTGTTTTATTTTTTTCCTCCAGGAATTTGTTTTCGGAGGCTCTGGGCCTGTTTCTGTGGAGATGCTGAGCATCCCAACCTCCTCTTGACTCTGAAAGGGTGCAAAAAATGAGCTGCAAAACGGCTCAGTCTGAGGATACGAAATCAGGGAGCGGGGAGAGGGAAGTGGAGGAGTCCCAACATCCATGTCTGATCGCATGAGGCCACTTAACAGAGGTGGTCTGGTTCCTTTCCTCCTCCTGGGGAGAAAATCGCCTCTCTCCAGGGTTGGGATGGAGGACTGGAGCCCTCTGGTCTGCAGAGGTGCTCCTGGAGGAGACAGCACGTCTCGTTTAGATTATCCTTTGTGCCCCAGTTTTGGAGAGCTGGAAAGCTGGGAAAGCTTTGGAGAGGTGGAAAGGTGGAAAGCAGAAAGAGTTTTGGAGAGATAGAAAGATGGCAAGCAGTGTGTGTTGTCTTCTACACCCAGCCTCATGGCCAAACCCTCAAGCAACCCATCAACCCCTTTAATATCTTCCAAAATCTCTGTTAAGAGCAATGGGTGAGGCTCCAATACCAGCTGGAATCTTACCACAAGATCAGGTAAAAATTATCCGTGTGGGGCACTGTGTTTTATTGGGAAAAATTAAGCTCTGCAGAGAAATTTTGTGTCCAAATCCTCCAGATTTGAATAGTGAGCTATAAGAAGAAGAGGATCTCTCGATTAGCGTGATGGGAGCGTGGCACGTGGGTGTATAAATATGGGCATATTTGTGCATAAATACACAGAAGGAGAGAAAAAGACAGAGGAGGAGGAGGAGGTATTTCAGGAAGGGCCTGGCTTTGTTATCAGATTAATTCCTGGGTCAGCCCTTGAAATCGCTGCCAAAGGCTTGTAGCTTTTCCAGAGCTTGCAAAAGGCTTGGGGACGGGTCCGAGGGAAGGAGAGCTGGATCTGGCTTTGGAAGCAGGAGTTTAGCAGGATGTTGGGGGCATTCATCTCCTTGGAACCCTCTGCAAGCAAGCAGAGTCTCTGCTCCCGATCCTGAATCCTCATCTTGGGCCCATCGTGACCTTTTCTGTGACTGTGCAGGGAAAGCCAAGGAAAAGTTGAGGGGATCTGGTGGTGACACAAGTGCTGTGCTGCACCAGGT
>NW_020956936.1:74349-87771 GCF_003031625.1 Empidonax traillii
AAAAAAAAAAAAAAAGGGTATTGGATCAACCCTGCGTGTGGTGCCTAATTTAAGCGAATCAATAGGAAGAGGAAACCCAAGAAGGACTCATCCTAAGGATGCTGGAGCTGAACCTTTTGTTTCCATGGTTACAGGAGAAATGGGACCAGGAATGGAGAGAGGCCTGTAAACTGTTAGGAATTTCAAGTCATTTAACCATGCGTTTGCTAGGCGAAAATGTAGACACCAGCTGTACCTGAATTGCACAGTGTTTATAGACGTTCTTGCTCTTATTGACGGCCTGGGGGTGGCTGGGAGGGTCGGGTGGAAAGGGGTGAGGGCCCCCCCCCGAGTCAATAAGGCTGCCTGTTGTATATAGGTATATAGATCTGTGTACATACATATCCCAAACTGAGCATTTATTTGCTGTCTGGTTTATCATGAGTGTATATAATTTATTCTTCACAGAGTATTCACGACTTTTGTAAATACTGGCACTAATTAAGAGGAAATAAACATGTATATTATTGAGGAGTTATTTTTGATATCGGCTCTGTGGAGGGTGGGGGAGAGGAAAGGATGAGTGGTTGTATTTTCGAGGTGTTTTTATCTGCAACTGAAACCTTCTGTGAGAGGAGAGAGAGAGAGAGAAGCAGTCTGAGCCATGGGAAAATCAGTTTGTGCTCCAGCATCAGCCAGTTTGCAGGGGCTAGTGGAGGGGGAGATGCTCAGGGAAGAGCTGATGGATCTCGGTGATAGACACCAGGGCTTTGCTCCAAAAAAGATTCCAGCTCCAGGGGAGAGGGGATTGAAGTGGGTTCAAGTGTCATAAATGGGTGGCTGAACCCACGGACAGCTGTTGCTGAGGGGGGAGAGAAAGTGTTTAAGAGCAGCCAATTACAAACGTGTAAGTACAGAAAACCACCTGAGTGGGGAAAAAAAAAAAAAAAAAAAAAAAGAGTAACAGAAGCATTTCTGGGCAATGCACCCCGAACGAAATGTCTGTGTTTGTTTGCCGCAATGCCGAGTGGAAGCAGCCCCCAAACCGGACCAGGCTGTGCTTCTCAGCCCCATTTCCAAGCCCAGGAGACTCTCCGGCCGGCTCTGGCGGGCGCCAAACCCTCCCCTTCTCATTGTCCTGTCGGCCGTGGGCTCCTAAAAACCGAAACACCGAAGTGGAACGGGTAGTTTGCAGAGCCGCCTGCTCCGCACGGGCTCTCCGGAGCCGCGGCAGGAGGAGGCTGCGGGGCGGACTCGGTAATTGTTTTAAATTTTCGGAATGCCAGCGTGTGGCGCCATCCCGGCCTCGCTCCGAGCACGGGGGAGATGTGGAGATGTCGTCGGGGTGTCGCCGCCTCCTCCTCCTCCTTCTCCTCCTCCTCCTCCTCCTCCTCCTCCAGCCGACCCGCTTGTGCTTTGACATCCTTCGAGGAGATCAGGAGAGGGTGGAAGGATCACCCCACCCCACCCCACCCCCGGGCAGCTCTTTCATCCCCCGACTGGAGGCTCCCAGCCTGATCCCACCCAGCGCAGCCTGGCTGGTCCCGCCTCTGCTGACCGACCTACTTTCTGCCACCTTCTCTGCTGAGAGTCACCTCTGCCGACCAAAACCCCACGAAAATTCCTCGTGGATCCGCTCCAAAGCTCACAGTTCAGACAGCTCCGAGGCGGCCCAGCGATGCTCCCGGCGGTGGGAAGGTCACACCAAGCTCCTCTCGCTGCTGCAGGGCTGAATCCCTCCAAATCCCCCTCATTCCCACCGAGGAAGGCAAGGATTCAAGTGCCAAGAGAGCACAACCTGTGTTACTGCTGGAAGTAGCTTGGGATGCTCCAACCCCGGGGGATGTTCCCCTGGGACCAGCAGGAATTTTCAGCCATGAGCGAGGCCACTTCCATTTGGCAAAGTGGGCACTCAGATCCCAGAATCACCTCCTGGGTTGGAGCTGGTGGGCGGGGGGGGGCCCGTTAATGGGGATGGTGAGAGCAGGACAGGGAAGATGATCCCATGCCCGGGATGCTCCTGGTCTCCTGGTGATGCTCTGCGGGTGCCTGGGACAGTGGGACTCGGGTGGGAGCTGCTGCTGAGTTGAACCATCGCTGCTGCAGAGCTGGTGATTCCAAAGAGCTGCAGAGCTGGTGATTCCAAAGAGCTGCAGAGCTGGTGATTCCAAAGAGCTGCAGAGCTGGTGATTCCAAAGAGCTGCAGTGCTGGTGATTCCAGAGAGCCTCAACCAGGCAGCTGGGAACAAAAAATTCGCAAGGGTGGGCGTGTGAAGCGGGGCCCCCACAGTCTATCTTTAGGTAACCTCTAGGCAAAGGTTTGGAGCTCACACAGCTCTTGAGATGCACATTTATCCTGCAGCTCTGGAAATCAGGCCAGGTCTCTCTTTCTCCTTCCCACTTCCTCCCTGCTCCTTCTTCTCCCTCCTTTGCGTTTGTGCCGGGTGTTGAAAAAGCTATTTCTGGGAGCAGAGCTCTCCTCTGCACCCTGGAAAGGTGGCCAGGGTGGGAGAAGGGTGGGGGTTAGGCAAGCAAAGCAATATTTGGGTGTGTTAAACATGAATCTGAATTTTACAGAGTCAGAGCTGAGTCTGCTGAGGACTGACATCTACAGAGCATTAGGGCAGACAAATAAGATCCAGGGACTAAAGCCATCTCTTCCCAAATATTTAGATATACCCCAAGGTTTAGGCCCCTTTTTCCAATGACTCTGCCTTCCCAGGGGAGGCACCTTTCTCACCCTGGAGTGCTGAGGTCCTGCTCAGACACCTTGTGCCTCTCTGTGCTGGGGAAGAGCCACAGCGAGGCTGCCTCAGCTTTTTATCCTAAACAAACAGTGGGAGAATCCGGGCCCAGGGAATCTGGGAAGTTCCCTGAGGGCTCAGCAGAAGGTGTGCCCCACTCCTGCTCTCTCTGTGGCCTGCTGTTGTTGGGGCAAAGCTCTCTCACCACCCTGGGTGGGCACAGCAGCTGAGGGTGTTGACCCACCAGAACTCCACGATGGTCCTCAGAGGAGTTTTTCTGGGGGGAGGTTGTTCGTTTAGAGGATTCCACGGGCGCCCGAGGGGCTGGAACTGCAGCCTCAGCATTGGCAGAGGAACCCCAGGGCCCATGAGTTTGTTTTGCTGCTTCTTTAAGGCCGCCCAAAGCAGCCCCTGGCAGGAGCAGGAGGAGGAGGGAGATGGGACGGGGAGCTGGAGACGCCAAGGTCATCCCGCCCCTCGAATCCACGAGGGGGACAGAGCTGGGCACACGCAGGATCAGGCCCCCAGGGGGGTGCATTTTTTGGTACCCAGCGAGAGGTGAAGGGTTTGGGGCGGGGAAGGGAAGCAGAACAAATCCCTTCTGCCAGGCACCTGCTCCCTGCCTCCGCAGAAACGCCGACGGCGCAGCGTTTGAGAGCGGAGCCTTTTCCGCTTAGAGAGAGGGGTTGTCTTCCACTGTCCTTTTATCCTTGGCTAATTAAAGGCAAATCTCTGCTGAAGGAGCACAGCTCTTCACAGTTGAGCTTTAATAACTAGAAAGTGGCTGCAAACGCTTGGAGGCAGCTGCAGAAATCCTGGGCAGAAAATAGCATTTTTATCTCACGGCTTTACCAGCTTTGGCTGCGGGGATAATAAAATTTCCCAGTTGCAGGAGGAGGCAACAGCAGACACGGCCCCGTTCTGCCCGAGTTTACAAAGGGATCAGTTGGAGGGATCAGCTGAATTCCCAAGCCCTCCCTGAGCAGGACACCAGAGATCCCACGGCAGGAGGGGTTGGAACAGGAGGGGATTTCAAGTTCCTGCCAAGCCAAACCGTTCTGGGAGCCCACGAGATTCCACGGCCGTGGGGAGGTCCCACCAACCCCTGGGCACCACGGGGGGAAGAGTTTGAGTGAATCACAAAGGTGTTTGCTTGTTCCACACCCAAGTCCTCTCATCCCCAAGGAGATGTTTGCATCCAGCTGCATCTCACCTGGAAGGGGTCTCACGCTGCTCCAGCTGCTGCAGAGGAAGGTGAGAGAGGCTGGTCCCAGATCCCTGCTGTTGGGTCCTGGAAAGCCCAAAACCAGGCTGGGAAGGTGGAAAGGGTGGAGGGAAGATGGATGATGCCTCCCACTCCGCTGCCAGCCCTGCTTTGCTCCAGATCTCGTGTTTTATCGCTGTGGGAGGGCCGGGTAGGCCCGGGGGAAAAGAGCAGGGGGGGTGGTTTTGCAGCTTCAGATGTCTAAAACCAAGCAGTTTGGTCTGCTGGGGTCACCTGGTCACTCAGTGTGCTCTGTGTAGAGACTGGCACCTCCAAGGGGTGGAGGGATGAGGTCCCCCTTGGCTGTTGGCCTCCCTCCAGCAACTGCACAGATGGCTGCAACTTCTTCCACTTCCAGACCGGTCTGATCCGTGCTCTTGGACACTCACAAGCTGGTTATTTCCACTCTTTAAAAGGCAGAAGGAGGGTTTAACCCTGAAGGACCTCCATCAAATCAGGAAGAAGGATGCCCTGCACTGGTATAACATCTCCCAGCCAGGCAGCCCAAAGCACTTTGCTCAGGAACGTTTTTAAAGGGTTTGAGTTACAGGAATGCCCTGAAACCCTTAAGGATGAAAAAAAAACCCAACCAACCAACCAAAACAAACAAACCCACAACAACATTGTGCATTTGGTGTAACAGGGCATAATTTTGTGAAGGCAGACACAGCAAAAAAAAAAAAAAAGGTTGTGGCATCCAGTAAGGCTGGCAAGGAGCAGGCAGGGAGAGCAACTATTATTATTCTGTTGCTGCTGTGCTGTGGCTCTCACACAGTGCTTTTCATTAGGAGCTCTAAAGTGCTTTAGGAAAGAGAAGATTCAGCTGTCTGGTCTGTCTGCAGCGATTCCAGGAGAGGAGAGCAGGCAGTGGTCTTATGCAGCAGCTCTTCCTGCAGTTTGGCTGGTTGCAGGGCCAGGGCGTTCTCTGCTCGGCTCCCAGTGGCATTTGAGTTACTCTTCAGCTTCCAGAAGTCTCCCTGTGCTGCACAGAGGGCTGAAAAGTTCCTCTCCATGAGTATCCCCCTCCCTTCCACCCCCCGCCCTCCAACATTCCCATTCCAGCTCCAAGGAATGCAGCAGACATGCTAAAATCCCATTTTGGATCCTTTGGACATCCAAGTGAGCAGGAACCTTCCCAGGGCAGGAGGAGATGGGAGGTCCCTGAGGGAGGACACCCGGTGACCACCCTGGAGGGGGTTTTGCACCACACAAGGAGGCACAAGGACACAGAGGAAGGGCACTGAAGAGCTCCCTGGCACAGCTCAGCAGCACAAATCCTCCCTCTGCCTTCCCTGCCCCGCTCTGGCTGGGGGCCAGCAGGTACCATCAGCTGCCCTCCACCACCACTCGGAGGATGCTCGGGCTCCAGACACCTGGGACTGTCCCTGGAGCAGCAGGAGCAGCTTCATCCTTGCAGCCTCCTCAGGGAAAGGTCCCTCCTTGCATTCCTACATCACCCCTGGCCAGGGAGGCTCGGGGGGAGCTGGATTGATGCACTGCCTGGGTGGAAACACTGCTTGCAGAGCAGCAGAAGCCCAGCCCAAGGGTGGATGGGCTCCACTTTGTTCCTCAGTTTTGGGGCCCTAGGGTGCACTCCAAACCCACACTGCTCTCCCTGGGTGCTGCTGATGCCCATCCTGCACTGGGAGGAGCCTGAGTTTGAGTGGGATAGCACAGGAGCTGCTGATTCTCTTGCCCTTGAACCCCTCCAGTGCCTGTGGGGACTCAGCTTTTTGGTTGCCTTTGCCACTTGCTCCTTTAACACTGGCAAATTGCATTTGTCGACAGGTGGGTACCCCAAACCGGTCCAGATCCATGGGACATGTCCATGGGCACGCTCCCCTATGCATGGACACACAGACACACCCCTAAAATCCCCGTGAGGGCTGGTTTGAGGTCCCTCCATCCCCCAGTTCAGCCCTGGTGATGGTGCTGTAGGGGAACATAACTCCTGAGTTCAGTTCAGGTGCTTTCCAGGGGGGATGAGGGCACGGTGGCCGTGCTGGGATTCATCATGGGGAGGAAACAACCCCTTGAAAGCCTCAAAAACAGAAGCCAAGGCGCCTCTAGCCGTGACAAGGCGTTGCTTTGGTGCCGTGCAGGGTAAGGGGGATGGCAGGGAGGGAGTTTGCTTGGGCTGCTTCTCCCCCTGGCAGAGGGTGGGGGGTGTCTCTGCTGTGGGATGTGGCTCCAGGGAGTTTGTCCTCTCCCTCCTGCAGCGGGAGCAGCACACTCAGACCCGCCAGCTCAGCACAAAGGTCGGGGTTTGGACGTTTCTTTGCCGTAAATAGAAAAATGGGGGAGATGCGTTTTAGAGGATTAAATGCTCTCTGAGAGGCTGCTGATGTGCAGGGAGATGACTGTGCTATTGATCCCTGTCCTCATCCTGCTCCCCCCAACTCCTCCCACCCCGTGCTGACCCCGGGGACTGACGGTGTGGCCACGAGCAGAGGATTTGTCACCGTGCTGGTGCTCCCTGGGGACCAAGAGCTCTGGAGCTGGGACCCCACTGGGCTGGTCCCCTGGAGGGGTATCCCCTGGAGGTGTTCCCAGGAGGACTCTCCACCCGGCCTGGGTGTTGGCAATCCTGTTTTGGTCAGCAGAGAAGCTCCTGCACATGATCCATCTGCCTCAGTGTAGCCCTTTGCCTGTGAGGAACCTGCATTCGTGGTGGAAAGAGGTGGGGAAACAAGCCTGGATGGGCCATGGGTGCTCCACTTCCAGGTGCCACTTGGGTTTCCAGGACACCTGGAAGGCCCTAATGAAGACCTGTCAGAGGCTGTGTGGGATGTGATGGCTTTGAGACGTGGGGGGTTCCCATGGCTGCAACCACTTCCCACCGCCAGCTCCACGCTCGGATCCCTCTTCCCACAGCAGAGCCGTAGGGATGCTCCCCTCTGCTCTTTCATCTGGTGCCTTTTCATGCCTTCAGAGGAGAGAGGAGACCCCTCTGGACGCTCTTTTGGTGCGTTTGGTGTGCTGGGCTGCGCTTTCCCGGGCTGCCCGTGCTCCCACCGTATGCCGTGGTGGAACAGTGCCTGCTCCCGCCTGGCCCGGGTGGCGTTCCAAGAAAAGCCCTTGCCAAGCAAAGAAGGGCTGAGTGTCCAACCAACACCATGCTGGGGGTGCCACAAGCCTCAGTGATGGCACAGGGGAGGGGTTTTGGGGACAGCAGGGTGGCTCCGACACGGGTGGCAGTTCTTGCGCCGACATCTCCGGTCCAGCCGAGCTGGTTTCCCTGGATCCTTTCACTGGCAGTGCAGGGAAAGGGGAATTTTAAGGCACTATTGCACTGCCTGAAGGCAGATATCTAAACTGAGCCGGGTTGTTGATGTGGAGAATGTCTCTCTGCTGACCTGGATGGTGCTCTGGGCAAAAGGACCCCGGGAAGTCCTCCTGGGAATGTCCCCTTTTGGTTCCCAGGGCTGCCCGAGCCCCAGCACCCTCTGCCACTGCTCTGGTGCCCTGACCCTGCACATGTCCCTGGATTCACTCCAATTTTATGCCTGATGAGGCTCAGGCCTCACAGTGCCAGTTAATGGACCTTAAAGTGCCTGGAAATCCTGGTGTAGGTGCCCAAATCCCATGGAAATCCCATGGGAGAGCCCAGACTCTTCCTGAAGGTGAATATTTTGGAGGTGTTTCCCTGCTGACTCCTGAGTAGGAGGAGCCACCAGATGTTGTTTCTCAGGGTATCCTATTCCTTGCTCTCTGAATATCTGGCTGAAGGCTCTGCCCGTGGGCTCTGCCTCCTGCCTACACATTCCCAGACCAAGCAGATGAGTCCCCTCCACCAGACCCGTCTCCAAGAGGATTTCCACCTCCAACAGAGGAGCAAAAGATGTTGCAAGGGACCTGGTGAGGCACCTGCAAGGAGATCAGGTTGAATCCAAGCCTCTCCAGAGCGAGGAATGTCCTTCTCAGCTTGTCCTGGGGATGTTCCCACCACCTTTTTCTAGGGACTTTCTTGGTTCTTAAAAGCTCTGGGAAGGGTGGGCAGATTTCCAGTGGCCTTGGCAGAGACAGGAGGTCTCATGTGGTCCTTCTCCCTATTGATCCGACTCTCCAGACAAGACTTTCCTTCCCAAAGTTATTGGTTGCTTGTTTTTTCCTCCCAAATCCTCCTGCAAGCACCGTGGCTCTCGCTCCCATCTGCTGCTCTGCTGAATAAATGATGAGGGGATTGATCAGCCCCTTCCTCCCTCCCTGCCCTCCAGGCCTCTCAGCCCCAACCATTTGTTGGCTTAAGTGGAAACCTCTTCCAGGTGGCACCAGAGTGTAACTGGGATGATGTTTAAGCTCCTCTCTCCTCCCCCTCTGATCTCACCTTGTCTTTTATCCTTGCCCGTCCATTTACCTGTGGGATCCCACCCCAGACCCCTGGAGTGGGATGATGAGGAGGGGGGCCAAGTTGGGCAAGTTCCTTTAGGACAAATCTTAAAAAAAAGAGAGAGGTTTGGTGTCCTGTGGGGCTTTAAAACCCCATCCCCCTGCAGGGAGAGGGAAGGAGCATTCCCTGGGGTGTCTCCCCTCATTAATCCCTGCTAAATGTGCTTTCCTGGGGAGAGAAAGGACGAAGGGGCCAGTTCCAGCCATCCCAAACCATGTCCCCTGCCTCCCTGTGCCAGACTTTGTACCCTCCTGACGTGGTTCACCGGCAGCTGCATCTTCCTATTTAGAGGAAATCTATAAAGCACTTAGTACAGAGTGAACCCTCCAGCCTTCCAACGGCCTTCTGGGGAAAATTGATCAGCCAGGGCTTTCAGCTCCGTGATTATTTTATTTATTTATTTATTTATTTGCCCCTTTCTTTCTTTTTCTCTTTTTTTTTTTTTTTTTCCTGAAGCCACCTGGGCCCCCTCAGCAGCAGCACCTCGTGGGCTCCACCCTGTCCCACCCCTCCTGCAGGGGTATAAAGACCCACAGCTGATGTCCATTGGCTTTTGAACCCCTTTTTGTGTGTGTGTGTGTTTTGGGGACGTTTTGAACCCACTCAAGAGGCTGAGGTCCCGTGGGGTGGGACCTGAGCTGCCCCTGTGGGTTCTGCCACGCTCAACGCAACCCCCTGGGCTGGGAGCGGGTGGGGATCCTTTCCTGGGGTGTTTCAGCCCCTACAAACTGGTGAAATCTCTCCTGTGCACAGGCATTTCCCCCTGTTTTCATGCCCTGAGGTAGGAAGAGCAACGAAGAGCTGGGGAAACACCCCCAGCTGATCAACACTGCGGTGTTTGGTTCATCTGCACATCCTTCCCCTTTGGAGGCTCCAAAATCTCTGGGGATTGGGGGAGATGAGTCAACCCCTGCCCCAAAATTGTAGATCTTGCCATCAACCTCAGAGGGAGGAGGAAAAACTGCCCAGACAGCCTGAACCTGCTCCTACACCCAGGGATCCTCCACATCTGGCCAGGGATCCCCTCACAGCTGCAGGGGTTGATGTGGAGGTTTGTGCCATTCCTGAGCACTGGGGAAATGTTTCTTTTTAATTTTTATTCTTTTTTTCCACAGAAAAATGATGACTCATTGACTCAAAGCCTTTTGCTGTTGTTGCTGTTGTGGGAAACATGTTTTGATTAATATCTTGGCTTGGGGAATGGAGATGAGGGGGGGAAAAAAAAAAAAAAGAAGAGATTTGAAGTTATCAAAGCATCCCGTCGAGAAAACAAAATCGCTTTTGTTTCAAATGTTAATTTGGTGGAGAAAAGGCTTTTAAAAGGTTAAAAACTGAGTTAAATGTTTGGCTGAGGAGCAACACTCATTCGAATATTCAAACTGCAAATTGGTTTTGGTGTCCCAAAGTCTTCATTTACTCCGGGGAGGGAAACCAACCAATCAACCAACCAACACCACAAAGAGCCTCCAGAGGTGGGAAAGCTGTTGCAGAGAATCCCAGACTGGTTTGGGTTGGAAGGGACCTTGAAGCTCATCCAGTTTCACCCCTTGCCACGGGCAGGGACACCTTCCACCAGCCAAGCTCTGTCCAACCTGGCCTTGGACACTTCCAGGGATGGGGCAGCCACAGCTTCCATCAGCTGAGCACATTCCCAAAGGGGACCTGAAACAGAGCCCTGGGGAGATGTGGAAACAGGGGGCAAGGTGGGACATACCAAGGAAAGATCCAGGAGGCCCCATCTCTGCAGCCACGGTGGCAGGAATTGCTCCAAGCCATTCCCTGTGGGAAACACCGCAGGGATGATGGAGCAGGGCCACTCAGCAGCTTCCTGGGGACGAGCTGCTCTCCCACACACCTCAAACAAAAATAAAGCAAACCCACTGCTGGGAGGGGGATCGTCCCTGGAGGGGTTTCCTGGTTCCTGCAGTGAGCTCCCAGATGGTCCCAATCCATTGGGATTCATAAATAACCCCCGGGTGTCTGGGCTGGGTGCTGCACCGGGAGCCGGGAGATGACGGCCCGCAGTCACGTGTTGTTTTAATGTCAGATTGCTGGGGTTTTTTTGTTGTTGTTGTTGTTTTCCAGGTGGAGAGCAGAGCCCAGGGAGCTGCAGACCGGAGGGAAGAGAATTTGCTGATCAGTTGTTTTTTTTTTTTTTTTTGGCAATCAGAAATCCGAGTGAAATTCCAGCGAGGTTTTGCGCCAGGCGAAGGCGGTGGAGGAGAGGGGAGGAGAGTTGAACCGTGTTCTCCTGTATCCTACAGAGGGAAAGCATCCCTTTCTGAACTTCCCTGGTTTTTTGGAAGGGGTGAAAGGCTTGGATATTTGTTCCTTGTGGAGATATAAATGAGTTTTTCCCCCCGGGGCTCCCTTGTCCCTGCCCCAGAGCACAAGGGAACGTTCCCTTCCATCCCCACGGCACCTCCCACCCTTCCTTTCCCCCCATTCCCAGCTCCCCCTCTCCGTGGTGCTGCTTCCCGAGCCCCCGGAGGCTCCGCTCGGCTTCATCCTCCCCAAGTTCGGCTCAGACATCTTGGAGCTATTTAAATATTTACAGCAGACGGTGGTAAAAAAGATTGGGCCATGAATTATTCACGGCCTCGCTTTTATCTTGGCAGGGGCTGTTGCCGTTCAGGGGGGGAGGATTCCTCCCGACAGGGACGGGCTGGGAATGTGGGGAGGAAGGAAGGGTCTCAGGCTGTTCAGGGGAACCAGCAGGCACATTCTGGGCACGGGGAGATGGGCCTGGCACCGATGCCAGAGGGATTTTCCCCTCCTTCCATGTTCTGAGTGGTGCACGGGAGGACACGCTGGGGCCCCACGGACGTTCTGGAGCACGTCACAAACCCCGCGGATGGACGGATGGATGGATGGGAATCCTGCTCCAGGCTTGTCCCTGAGCAAGGAGGTGATTTCGAGGGGTTTTGTATCCCACTTTGGGCTCCGGGTGGTCCTTATAACCCACCCGTGTGGCTTGAAAGGGACGAATTCCCCACGGACAAGGCTGTCCTTTGGGAATGTGCTGCAAATCCCTCCTCACTCCTGCTCCTTCCCGAGCAGTTTTCCTCAGGGGTGCTTGCAGAAAGCACAACACAACCCCCCCCCGAAGACACTTTTTCTGGGGACTCAAGGGCTGCAATCACACCCTCGAGGCAGAAATAGAGTGTTCTTCCAAACCTCTCCCGCAAAACAGGACTGGAAAATCCTCTTTGCCTTTCTGTCCCTGCCAGCTTCTCCCTGTCGAGAGTGACTCCCACCAGCCTGCAGATGGAATTTGACACCATTTGGGGTCTGAAGAGGAGCAGGTGACAACAAAAAAAAAAAAAATAAAAATAATGGGAGTTTTTGGAGGGAAGGAGTGGGGATGAAACACGTCTGAAAAGCAAACCCCACAATCCTCTGTCTCCTCTCCCAGGGGATTAGAGCCGGTTCTTAAACTGGTGACCTCTTGTTAGCATCGGAAAAGCCCCGGGGCTGGACCAGTCTCACCAGTACGGCCACGGGGAAGAACCCAGGTGCCTCCTGCCGGCCCCTGCATCCCAGAAATTCCCAGGGCAGAGGCAGGGAAGGCAGAGCCCGCCCTTTGGAAGGCGTCCCTCGGCTCTGCTGATTCCCACGGCACATCCCTGTCCCCCGTGCAGCTTCCCAGGCTGTTCCCCGCCGGCAGCGGGAGGCGTGGAAGGAGACTGTTGGATTTACATCCATTTACATCGCCATCCCCGGCGAATTCAGCAGAATTCCAAAGGGCTTCCAGAGCTCCCGCTGCCCCGCGGAGGCTGCGAATCCTTCCCGGAGCAGCGCGAGGAGGAGTGGGAAGAGAGGAAGCAGCTCGTGGTGCAGCACGGGGAGGGATTGAACCCCACGGGGCTGCCGGGGCGGTGGAGCAGCTGCTCTCTACCCCGTGCCAAGCTCCAAGAGGCACCTTCCCCCTTATCCATCCTAAAAACTCCCTTCCTGAGTGTGGGATTCCAGCCGGGCCGGCTGGGACACCCCGCGTGTGTCTCCGTGGGGCTTTGATCCCTGGGGTATCCCACGTGTGTCTCCACCTGCACTGGGAGATTGATCCCTCCTTGTCTCAGTTTTCCAAGGCCCAAACCGGCCACAATCCAAAGATCTGGGGGGTTGGGTTTGTAAGTGAGGATTTTTTTTTTTTTTTAGTTTTTCCTGGCAAAGTGTTTCCTTGCATAACCCACACACACCCCACCTTACCCCAGGAGGAAATTAAAGGCAGCATTTGGGTGCCTGCATCCCAAAATCTGCGGGTTTTTATGGAGCAGCATCAGTTCCACGCCTGGTGAGCACCATCAGCCTGGAAACAGAGGATTGCCTGGATTTTTGTCGATGGAAAACACCGAATTTCCCCGTTTGTGCATGGGTGGGCACGTTCCACCTCTGGGGTTTCCCTGAGAATCTATTCAACCATAACAACAACAACAACAACAACAACAGGGATGATTCCACAGAACTAATCCCACAGAGCTGTCCCAGCCAGGGTTGTGTCGTGCCAGTGAGGTGGGAGAGTGGGATCATTCCTGCTTTTGGGGATGGAGAAATGAGGTGCCAGGAGCTCATCAGAGGAGGAGAGAAACTCCAGAGGTTGCACCAAAGGTTTGTTCAGCCTCATAATTAAGGGCTCTCCCTTCCCTGGGAAAGACCCGTAATTATTGCCTTGCTCCCAGAGGAGAATTAGTCATTCCTGGCTCCAAGAAATATCGTTCTTATTTTAACCTTTTATTCCAGTGAGGATGGGGAGGGGGAGCCCAGGCCCAAGGGCTGTCTCTGTCCCTCTGCCCAAACCAGAGGCAGCTCCAGTTCCTTGTAGGATTTCAAGAGGAACTCCCACTGTGACCCCTCCTTCCCCCCTTCCCAAAGCCAACCTCTGCCTTCCCAGATTTCAGGGATTTATCTCAGCTCTAATATTCTGCTTAAAACTTTTTTTTTTTCCAGGAGGTCCCTCGGAGTAGGGAGGATTGGTGGCAGGGCTGAGTCAGGACAGGGGCTGGAAAGGATGGAAAAGGAGTGTTTCTCCCAAATCCCAGCAGGAT
>NW_020956936.1:87792-89099 GCF_003031625.1 Empidonax traillii
CCAAAGCCAACCTCTGCCTTCCCAGATTTCAGGGATTTATCTCAGCTCTAATATTCTGCTTAAAACTTTTTTTTTTTCCAGGAGGTCCCTCGGAGTAGGGAGGATTGGTGGCAGGGCTGAGTCAGGACAGGGGCTGGAAAGGATGGAAAAGGAGTGTTTCTCCCAAATCCCAGCAGGATTATTTCCCAGGGAGCTAATTCCCAGTTGGGAATTGCTCGTGGAGGCTCCCCCCCCAGTTCAGCTCTCCAAGGGGTGCAGGACATCTTGATGTTTTATGGGTGCAAACAGAGGCTCATCTACCCCTGGATCCTCCAGGAAGGACCATGGAGGAGGACAGGGATGGGGATGGCACCTCTCCAGACCTTTCCCACGTCACATCTGCAGGGACACACGTGCCTTGGGGCCTGTGCTGAGTCCTAATGGATTCTGCAGGAATTTGTCTCTGCTTGGGCTCTGTGGGACAGAGAGGATGGACCAACCCTCAGTGATGGTCCAGCATCTTCCAGTGACGATCCAGCATCTTCCAGTGATGATCCAGCATCTCCATGGATGATCCAGCATGTCCATGGATGGTCCAGCCTCTCCACCACTGCTTTTCACCCTCTTAGGGAAACAGTGGGGAATGGGAAGGGAGGAGGCTGCAACCAGCCCTGGGTCTGGGGTCACACAGGATGCCCAGCACCATCACCTTTTCCTTCCTGTTCCCTGTCCAGTTCCTGGATTTTCACCCAGATTTCACCAGCAAAACCTGCTCATGTGCACCCCTCGGGGAATTCGGAGCCTGCCACGGCTGTGGGTTAGCTCGGGCACCCGAGGGAAGAGGCTGATGATAACCTGGTGAGCAGCTCCACCTGCCTGAGGTTCGGGAAGGACCTCTGGCCAAGGGAAACCAGTTTAGGAGCACCCCCGGTCTGCTGGTCTTACTGGGAGAGCCTGCTGGTCTTGGGTTCGAGCAGGTGAGGCCACGAAGAGCTTCGGGGAGGAAGGAGCTGAGTTTGGCTCCTCAGGCAGGAATAAAACCCGGGATGAGGCTTTCGGAGGGAGCAGATCCACCTTCCGCAGGCAGCGGTGCCGGGGATGTTGTGACAGCTTTCTGGCAGCTCCTGTCTCATCCTCCTCCCCTGTGGGATCCCGAGAGGAGGAAGAGGGATTGTTAACGGAAAGGGATGAGCCGAGGTGGGTTTTCTGTGGGTTGGTTTGTTTTCCAGCAGCAAATTTTCCCGGCTCCTTTCAGGGCGCACACGCCGCGGGAAGGGAGGGGGGTGGGGGTGGTGATTCCTGCCGGGCTGGAGGGAGCAGGAGAATGG
>NW_020956936.1:89120-99439 GCF_003031625.1 Empidonax traillii
CCAAAGCCAACCTCTGCCTTCCCAGATTTCAGGGATTTATCTCAGCTCTAATATTCTGCTTAAAACTTTTTTTTTTTCCAGGAGGTCCCTCGGAGTAGGGAGGATTGGTGGCAGGGCTGAGTCAGGACAGGGGCTGGAAAGGATGGAAAAGGAGTGTTTCTCCCAAATCCCAGCAGGATTATTTCCCAGAGAGCTAATTACCAGTTGGGAATTGCTCGTGGAGGCTCCCCCCCAGTTCAGCTCTCCAAGGGGTGCAGGACATCTTGATGTTTTATGGGTGCAAACAGAGGCTCATCTACCCCTGGATCCTCCAGGAAGGGCCATGGAGGAGGACAGGGATGGGGATGGCACCTCTCCAGACCTTTCCCATGTCACATCTGCAGGGACACACGTGCCTTGGGGCCTGTGCTGAGTCCTAATGGATTCTGCAGGAATTTGTCTCTGCTTGGGATCTGTGGGACAGAGAGGATGGACCAACCCTCAGTGATGGTCCAGCATCTTCCAGTGATGATCCAGCATCTCCACGGATGATCCAGGGTCTCCATGGATGATCCAGCATCTTCCAGTGATGATCCAGTGTCTCCATGGATGATCCAGGGTCTCCACGGATGATCCAGCATCTCCATGGATGATCCAGCATTTCCATGGATGATCCAGCATCTCCATGGATGATCCAGCTTCTCCATGGATGATCCAGCTTCTCCATGGATGGTCCAGCCTCTCCACCACTGCTTTTCACCCTCTTAGGGAAACAGTGGGGAATGGGAAGGGAAGAACCTGCAACCAGCCCTGGGTCTGGGGTCACACAGGATGCCCAGCACCATCACCTTTTCCTTCCTGTTCCCTGTCCAGTTCCTGGATTTTCACCCAGATTTCACCAGCAAAACCTGCTCATGTGCATTCCTCGGGGAATTCGGAGCCTGCCACGGCTGTGGGTTAGCTCGGGCACCCGAGGGATGAGGCTGATGATAACCTGGTGAGCAGCTCCACCTGCCTGAGGTTCGGGAAGGACCTCTGGCCAAGGGAAACCAGTTTAGGAGCACCCCCGGTCTGCTGGTCTTACTGGGAGAGCCTGCTGGTCTCGGGTTCGAGCAAGGTGAGGCCACGAAGAGCTTCGGGGAGGAAGGAGCTGAGTTTGGCTCCTCAGGCAGGAATAAAACCCGGGATGAGGCTGTCGGAGGGAGCAGATCCACCTTCCGCAGGCAGCGGTGCCGGGGATGTTGTGACAGCTTTCTGGCAGCTCCTGTCTCATCCTCCTCCCCTGTGGGATCCCGAGAGGAGGAAGAGGGATTGTTAACGGAAAGGGATGAGCCGAGGTTGGTTTTCTGTGGGTTGGTTTGTTTTCCAGCAGCAAATTTTCCCGGCTCCTTTCAGGGCGCACACGCCGCGGGAAGGGAGGGGGGTGGGGGTGGTGATTCCTGCCGGGCTGGAGGGAGCAGGAGAATGGATGGGAGGGAAGGAGGGAGGGGAGGGGAGGGTAGAGGGGAAGTTTTGGCTCCCCAGGAGTCACCTGGAGTGAGGAAAAAATGGCGATTTTTTTTCTTCTTCTTCTTCTTCTTTTCAAACGCTTATTTTAAATATTTTGCCCCTGGAAGGCCGTGCAGTGACAGATATCTCAGTGTCCAAGAGCTCCTGATGATTCTCTCCACATTTAAGCACAACCTCTCCCAGCCCAAGGGATTTGCTCGGTGCTGAGTGGGTGGGGTTTTTTTCCCCTTTTTATTTTTTTTTTTAAATCCCAAGCAGAGTAAATTTTCCAGAGGGCTCTTGTTCCCCCCCCCCCCCCCTTTAAATTCCAGGAGCATCACTGCAGGTTTGCACAAGCTGAGGAGCCACAGGAGGTTTTAAACATCAGGAAAAAGGAGGGAATGGCTGAAGGAGGGAGAAGGGGCTCCCGCCTGTCGGGTCTTTTCCCATCATTTCTGCTCGGCCGAGCACGGCTGCAGAGGGAGCTGATGGAGTGGGATGTGACAGCTCATCACGTGGTTCTGCCAAGCTTTGAGACTTCTCCCGGGTTTTGGATTGCAAGGGTTGAGCTTTGGGGGAAAGAAAACAGCGTTCAGAGAGAAGGCTGGGGAGGTTCATCTTCACCAAGACCCTTCCTGGACGGGATCTTTGCCCTTTGTGTCCTCCCTCCCTCGCAGGAGGGAAGGTTAATGAGCCTGTTTGAGCTCCAAACCAGCAGAAAAGTGAGGGGGTTTTGCAGGAATTTGAGGAGGAAATGGGACCTTTCTGCTTCCTGCAGCATCCAAACACTGGTGTCCATCACCAAGCACCCCTTTCCCCCTGTCCTGGAGGAGCAGGGCAGAGAAAACACTTCTTTATGGACATTCCCAGCTCTCCATCCCGTGGTGGATGTTTCTTAGAGGGATATGTGCAGATTGGAGGTTCAACAGTGGTTTGATCTCTTGTTACAACACCTGGGAGCTGGTGCCGAACTCAGGGGGACGTTTTGCTCCGAGATTCCTAATCTGGTGATTTTTGGTAGCAGGAGAGTCCCACCCAGCATTGCCACCTTCACCTTCCTCCCCGGAGCAAGCAGAAACCCCCGTGCACGAGTGGGGCCTGGCAGATTCCCACTGGAATCCTCAGCTTTAGAATTCCAGGCCAGGAATTCTCCTGGCAGCCCCTCTGCTGTGGGGGTTGGATGACCTCAGTCTGGTGTTAGGAAAGTGTGTCAGGACACAGGGAACAGCTTGAATACCTGTTCCTGTGTAGTTATATGATATTTATATGCATATTAATATCATATTTAAATTCATATTTATAGGTAGGTGTTTCCATTTTGGGTTTTTTTCCTCCTCTATCTGAGTGCCGGAAGAGGAATATTTAGTCCACTCACACCCTTTATCTCCTTCCCAGGAGCGGTGGCACCCACTGAAGCAGCCCCCTTTCCAAAACCCACTAAATCCTATTTTACTCGAGGTGAAAATACGGCTCCAGCCTCGATTTTCATCGCAGTTCATCCCTGCTCCCTCCCAGCAGCCAAGATTTGCCCCCGCAGCTCGATGGGAGGAGCCTCGACCTCCCCACCAGCCCCTGCTGGGAGTGTTGAAATGGGGGATTTTTAGGAGCAAAGAGGGAGCTCGAGCCCTCTAAAACCCCTCCTGGTGCGCTGCTCAACAAAACGCAGGCACCGCTGTCCTCTTCTGGCAGGAGCTGTGACATCGCAGCCACTCGCCGGGACCTGCAGGAGCCTTTTTTGGGGTGAATTAGCCCCGTTCCCTCCCTCCCCCCGGCAGAGGACGGGATGTGAGGACCCCAATTTCTCAGCAGGACCGTCCTGGGTTTGGGGCTGGATGCAGCCGGTGGATCCTGGAGGGTCCAGGTGGGATTTAAACAAATGCGTCGCGCTGCAAAAATCCTCCCTGCTGTATTTCCATCCCCCAGACAGGGGCACTGTTGGATTTAACTCCTGGCACGAGCTATTTGGATTTTTTTTTTGTGTGTCTGTGCTAAAGCTCCTCCAGAAGGGGCACACTTTCCCCGCCAGGTGAATTGAAGATTAATGACGGTAACTTTAATTTTCGCGGTCGTTTTTGTTTGTTTGTTTGTTTGTTTGTTTTTTTCTTTCTTTCAGAGTCACTCCGTGCAGGAGGAGCAGGATTTGGAGGCTCAGCTGAAGGAGCAGAGCTGCTCCCTCAGGCTGTGTGGGTGGAAAGAGGAGCGAAGGGAACAAACCTGCACCTCCCTCGCCCCGTGTGAGGGATGTTTTGGCGCCTCTCGTGCCTCAGTTTCCCCACCTGTGACCTCAGGACAGGGTTTGGAGATGACAGATGCTGCGCTTGGCCTCGTGATAAACCAAGGATGGTCCAGCTGGGATGGATGGTGGCTCATCCTTGCCTCCTGCACCTCCCACCCACCTGCCTTCCTCCTGCCCGTCCCCGGGAGAAGAAAAGATCGGATTTCCCACTTTCCTCTCCATATTTCTCTGGTTTCCAGGGGCTCCCAAGGGGAAAAATTTCATCGTGGCTTCACTCCAGCCTTTCGTTTTTCCGCCTGGGTGGTTTTGCTTCCCCAATTACCCGAAAAGAAACTCTCTCCACTCTCCTTGCCTTCAGCCCAGAGAAGCTGTGGCTGCCCCTGGATGCCTGGAAGTGTCCCGGGCCAGGGGTAGTGGAAGGTGTCACTGCCCATGGAATTAGATGAGCTTTAAGGTCCCTCCCAACCCAAACCAATCCGTGATTCCTCATCCTTTGCACGAAATAAAAACGATGCAGCAACAGCCCCTGAAGGGGAGGAGACTCTTGTAGGGATTAAATTCGGGCTGGAGAAGGATCCTTTGATGCCATCCTGCGTGGACACCGGGCTGAGGAGCTGCTCTCCCCAGGGAGGAGAGATGTGCCCTGGTCAGAGGTGCTGGGAGTTTCCTATTACTGATACAGAATAGCCTGATTTTGGTGACCAGGAGCCGCCGTGACGTGGGTTGGGGTTATCCAAACCCATCAGGGAGGTGACAGGCACGGAACAGGAGCCGGGGGAGCATCGAGTTGGGCATCAAGTCCCACAGGGAGGAACTTCATTGGGGTCACTGTGGGGTCTGGGGCGATCAGTGGTGGTGTTTGTAGACAGTCTGGTGAGGGGAGGGGGATCAGGTTGCCCCACCATGAGGGATTGCATAGCCCGGGCCGTGAAATCAGAGTGGGCAGAGAAAGTGATAATTGAAGGTCAGAGAAGGTGGAGCGCTGGGAAAAGGGGCCTCAGGGCACAGGGACCATCCTCTCCCCATGAAAGAGCTGGTCCAATGGCTGGGATGTCACTCGTGGCTCTGTCCAAAATGCCCTTCACCTCCTCCGTGCATCGGGGAAGTGTTTGGGGTGTCTGACACCCCAAACCCAAAGTCACAGTGGAGAGTTCCGTGTGAGCACCCCCTATTTTCCCTCTGGCTGGTGGGAGCCATCCCCAAACTACAGGAGTGGTGGAATCCAAGGTGTTTGACAGAACATCCACTCCCACGGGCTTCAGCTCCCTTTAACAAGGCTGCAAGCGGGCTCAGGACCGGGATTTAGAGCTCTGGAGGGAGCAGCTGACGGGACGGACCCGGCTCAGCGTCAGGCGGACACCGGAGCGCTGCGCGCAAACCGGGAGGGAAACGCGGCTGGGGAAGAGGGAAAAGGGAAAATCGCTGTCCCAGCTGAAATAGGAGCGGGTGGCAGTCCCAGCCTGCCCGCAGCCCAGGCAGCTGCCGCCTTATCCCAGCTGGGAATGCTCGGCTAAGCAGATGCCGCCACTCCCTTCGTGTCGGGGCAGCGGCAGAGCCGGTCGCGGAACGGGGAAACCCCCAAAGTCTCAGCTTTCCCTTCTCCTGGTCCGATTTTTAGGGATGCTGGGAACCCCGAGTGCCAACTGCATGGAGAAACACCCCCCACCCCCCCCTTTCTCTCCTCTCTCGACCTTCCCCATCCCTCTCCACCTGCCGGGGACCCACTGGAGCGTGGCTGGAGCGGAGCTGCTGGCGCTTGGCTGCTCCCAGCACCGGCTGCTCCCGCCGGGCCGGGCAGATGGCAGGCAGGGCACGGCACATCCTGGAGAAAAAAACACCCTGGAAAGCTTTTGTTTGGCTGCCTGCAGCTTCTCTTTCGGGTTTCCAGGGGGCTCTGGGAGCGGGAGCAGCCCTGGTGGGATGGGGGGAAGCGCCCAGCCCTCCTCGGGGAGGGCTCAGGGTGGTCCCTTGGGTGGCTCTGGGTGGATTTGGGGCGTCACCTGCAGAGAGGGTGGATTTGCAGGACAGAAGTCCTGCAAAGCAGGGAAAATAAAGCAGAAAAAAAAAAAAAAACAACAACAAGTGGGACAGAAAGAAGGGAGCAGGAAGGTGATGGAGATGGTGGCGAGGAGGCGAGAAACACAATCCACCCGAGTGGGTGCATAATTCATTCCCTCATTAGCTATTAACGAGCCAGCTTTTTGTATCAAGTCTTCTGACGTCCTTGTAACAACTTCAGGCCTTTCTGTGGAGCATCACCCTCTCTGGGTGTTCCTGTGCCACTTGCCATGCAAACATGATTCTCGATGTGTCCCGCGCCTCCGTTACCACCGTTCAGCTGCGCGAGTAATTAATGAGGCTCCCCATTGCTGTGGTGTAACTGGAACCCCCTGGGAAACACCCACGAGGCCACCCCACCTCTGAGGGGGGCTGGGCAGGCACGGCCTTGGGTGGTGCCCGAAGTAGGAGGGAGGATTTTGTGTCCCTGCTGGGTTGGGTTAAAGCAAAATGGCCAAGCTGATGACTTGGGAAGCCACGGAGTTTTTATGCCACCACTTGCTGCCCGTGATTTCTGCAGGATTGGAACCTGATCCCAAGAACCTACCTGATCCCAAGGTGCAGTCAGCTCAAGGAGGGAGCAAGGAGAGGTGGGGAAGACCCATCCCTGCTCATCGACAAACCCACGGCCACGCTGGAGCTCCAGCGTGCACCTTCCTCCCACCCTCCCCACCCAGAGGATGATGGGCTGAACTCATCCCATGTATTCCTGGGATAAAGATGACGAGCACGCCGTACCATGGGCTTGGCAGGACCCACCAAAGCAACCAGAATCTCCTGGATATGGTTCTTGGTGGGAATGAGGTGGGTCTTTGCTGATGGGAAGACCCTTTTGTGACCTTGGGATGTGTTACCTCTTCCCCAGCAGTGCTGATGCTGCTCTGAGCTGAATGCAGGGCTCCTTCTGGAGTTTTCCACAGGGTGGGATGCTCAGTGTCTCCTGAAAAATCCCTTGAAAGGCTCCCAGGACCTCCCTGGGACACGGAGGGGCCACAAATCAACCGGTCCCCCCAGTTTTGACCTCGTGTCCCTAAAGCACTGCACAGGGCAGGACCCAACCCCGAGGTTGTGCAGCTCCTGTTGATGCCTTGGTGGGACCAAGAGCCTGGAACAGAACCCACTTACAGCCAGGCAAGACCTGCTGGACTCTCAGGGTGCCATTTTTGGTCTGAAAAATATAAACGTTGCTCCTTAAAACGGGTGTTGCTGCCCAGCGGGGAATTCGGAACGTCGAGGGAATCCCTCAGCCCGTGTGGGGATGAATCTGTTCCCAAGTGCTGAAATTATCACTGGGAGGGTTCGACTCTTGGGGGTCCAATCCCTGCCTTGGGGTGGTTGCTGAGGAGTTTGAGGTGGTTTTTTGGGGGGCAGTGTGAGGATGCACCACAGCCCTGGTAGCCAGCCCCGCGTTTCCTTTGCAGCCAAGGACAGCCAGGCAAGGTAGGGTTTCACGGGGGGTGTAGGATTTCCGAATCTGAGTCTTTTCCTGAGACAAACTCCGATCCTCACCTGCCCGTCAGAGCCGGGCAGGCACTCGCCACGTCCAGAACCCACCGGGATCCTCCTCCTCCTCCTCCTGCTGCTGCTGAGGGCAGGACTGGCATTTGGGCTGCTTGAACGACTCACGGCAGGTGAGTGACTGGTTTTAATTGCGTTTGTTGTGCTCCTGGAAGCCTGTAGGAGATTTGAGGGTGTAACGGAAATGTAACCCATTACAGCCCGACACCCACGGGAAGTTCCCACCTCGATTAAGCCACTTGTTTTAGTTTACCATCAGTAGGATGTGAAAGGATCGCCTGGTTGAAAAGGCTGCCGTTTGTCTCCTGCTAAATTGGTGTTTGACTCCTGCTTTCGTACCAAGTTGTGCTGATACAGGATTTTTGGCCGCTCTTGGGTTTGTGCCTCGAGCTCCTCAGAAACACTCTGTGCTCTGAGCATTTCCAGCTCTGTCTCTCTTCCAAGGCTTAAATAAAGTGGTTGCTTTTGGCTGTGATCTTTTTTAATGTGTTTGAACGCTTTGCAAGGCTCCCATTAGAAAATCCTCAGCTGCTGCCAATCTGCTTAATGGGAACATGTGCAAAAAAAAAAACCCCAAAAAACTAAAACAAACAAACAAACAAAAAAAACCCCTGAAGACCTCCAAACACTCCCAGAAAATATGAGCTGCCTTCAGCCTGCTCCAATTAAACCACAAGGACCTGGAGTGAAAGAATCCATCAGTATTCTGAAATTCAGGCTGCCAAGCAGTCACTGAAACCCCAAAACAGCGGGGCAGGAGCGTGTGTTCCATCGGGAGGAATTCCATGGGGAGGGAATGGGATGCAGGAGTGGTGACATGGGGGGGTTCAGGCTGCAATAGTAATAGTTCATGGGGGGGGGGGGGTTGTTTTTAGGCTGGTTTGGGAATGAAAGGGGTGTTTTAGATGAGCCCAGGGAAGGGAATGTGGGAATTCCCACTGGCCCAGTGATGCAGATTCCCACTAGCCCAGGGGAGGGTTAATGGGAACGCTGGGTCAGAACTGCTGCTGGTTCAGGTGGATCTGGCACAGTTTGTATTTGGTGGTGGAGGATAGCAGGGTTTCCAGAGAGCCTGCTTTTGGTTGTCTTCCCTGGTCTTGTGGGTCAGTGCAGGAGCTGGTCCTGCTGCTGGCTCAGTGCTTGCGCTGACAGCACTTCCATCCCCCAAATTCCAACGGAAAATGAGTCCCTGGAGATAAAGGGCTGGGGGGAAGAGCTCAGAGGGGCCAGAGACTTCCCTTGGTTGGTGTTGGGTGCAGGTTCAGTCAAGTGGCACCCCAGAGTTACTCCAGAACAGTTAATTGTGTTTGATGTGGGGTGAGTTCCAGGGTCTCAGTGGGAAACAATCACTGAGAAATTTCCATCCAAGCAAAGCCTCACCTAAATGAAGCCTAATTTTTAATGGGGTGGGGAGGGAATGATTGTCTTGCTGATTCCCAGAGAGACAGGATTCTTGGTTTCCTCAGCTGAGCTGCTCCCTTTCGCGTCTCCCCCAGCCCCAAAATGGCTCAAACCTGCAGTTTTTACAGCCGAGATTCCACGTCTGGGGCCCCGGGATGGATTTCCCACTGCAGCCCAGGATGGAATTCAGCTCCTGGCATGGTTTGGTCACGGCAGGGCTGGCCTGGGGGTGGCCAAACACCCCTCCAGGCTTGGCTGCCTTGGATCTGCTTGCAGAGGTCGTGGGAAGGAGATTTGGGAATTGCTCTGAGGCAAAATCAGCTCCAACCTGGCACGAGAAGCCCGAGGCTGCCAGGGAGAAAGGGCCCTGATGGGCCCCTTTTTGCTCTGTCTGACCTTTGAGATCTCCCTTTTCCCCGCAGCTGAGGGGGAGATTTTCCAGACCTGGGTTTCCAGGATCTGGTTTTCTTTTTCTTTGCTTGGGTTTTCCCTCTGGAGCAGCACCTCTGGGAGAGACCCCAGCTTTGCCCACACCCCAGCCCCTGCTGGGATGCCCTGAAAGGGCTCAGTGCAGGCTGAGCTCAGTGTTTTCCTCCCCCAATTCCACAGCACAGCATGGAAACCTGCCCCAATTACACGGGGCTGGAATAAAGCTGGAGGGAAAAGCTCAGCATCCCAAGGTGCTGGCAGGAGGATTCAGGATTGCAGATGACTTTTGGAGGTCAGTCTAGAAATTCCCTGGCTGGTGCTCCCCCCAACCCTCACGTGTTTGATCCCTTCCCGGGGTGTTGCCCTTGGTTTTTTGCCTTTGCTTGTGAAGTTTTGGGACGGGGAGGGAGGGAAGAGGCCCCTGCAAGGGCTGGAGGGAGAAATGGAAAGGGAAGTAGTTGTGGTTTCGTTAAATCCTGCTGGGAAAGCGGGCAGGGGGTTGAAACAGCTGCCTGAAGAGGCGACACTTGGGTGATGGTCACACCCCAGTGGGTCTTGAGAACCACAGAGGGATTGTGGCCACCTCCAGAACCTCTGTCCAGCCTCTGCCAGGGGCTGCTCCAGGCACATTCCAAGGCACAGAGAGGCACATCAAGGTGTGACTTCCCCCCTCCCCCCCCCCCAAATGGGGGTTGATGGAGGAACAGGCTCCCCCTGATTGTATGAACTCAACATGGAAAAAGCCCTTTGGGGGAGGCAGTTCCTGCTCCTGAATTTCAGAAATTTGGGAACTAATGGCAACCACAGGCTCCTGGGAAGGGAGGATTTTCCTGTGCACCGGAGCAAAGCCAGGCCCAGATATTGGAAAAGTGCCTGGAAAAAGGGCCAGAGGAGCCCTGGATGCCTCCACCTGGCTGGTCCCTCCTGGTGTGGCCCTGCTGGGGGTGGGAGCAACGGAGTCTCCCGATTTTCCAGATGCTCCTTCCTTGGGTGCAAACAAAGACGGTCCCTGTGGGACCAGCCCTGTCCCAGCAAGCAGCTCTACATGGAGGGGACAGAAAGGGTCTCCTCCTCCTCCTCCTCCTTTTCCTCCTGCTCTTCAGGCTGCTCCTTCCTCCGTGGAGCACTTTTGGAGTGGGATAAGGAGTGCCTTGGAGTCCTGGATGCTGCTGCTGCTGCTGGGCAGGGCCCAGCAGGGAGGGAGCAAGAA
>NW_020956936.1:101284-106710 GCF_003031625.1 Empidonax traillii
GCCACCGCAGCACCCTCGGAGTCAAAAATCCATTTAAATCTTCCTGAATCAGGTTAAAATCGCGACTCTGAGCCCTTCGGGAAGACGAGGAGGGCTCAGTTGCAGCCAAGCCTGGCCCGGACCCAGGTTGTCCCCATCCCTTCAGCCCTGCAGAGCTCAGTTCAGCCCATCTGGCTTTTCCATTTTCCCTGCTACCTGTGCTGGGCTGCAGCAGCTTTCAGGCACACCCGGGGTGGGACCACGTCGAGCAGGAACTCGCCCTCACTTGTTATTAAATTACATCCTGACCCGGTTAATCCGTAGCTGATTAATTTTGGGCTCTATGGCTGGCTATGAGGAAGGTTTCATCTGTCTCGTGGCGTGTACTGAATGTCCCAGGCTCTCTGATGATAATCTGATTTTTTTTTTTTTTTCTCGGGGTGGAAAAATCAGAATGAGGCATGAGAAGAGGGGAGGGTTATGGGGGCTCAGCAGGGATGGACACCTCCATCCCAGGGCCAGGAATCCGGTTTGGGATCTCCCTTGTGTACATCTTTGCCCAGAGAACACGACACCAGCTCTGGGGAAACTGAGGCACAGAGAGGGAAGTGGCTCGTAGGGGTTGGTGGTGGTCGATGTTTCAGGCTGATCTTTTGTTTCCTGGTTCAACTGCATAGAATTCCAGACTGGTTTGGGTTGGAAGGGACACTTTCCCCCAGCCCAGGTTGCTCCAAGCCCCATCCAACCTGGCCTTGGACACTTCCAGGGATGGGGCAGCCACAGCTTCTCTGGGCAACCTGTGCCCTCGGGCAGTTTAAAGACAATCTGTGGGTTTAAATATTCAAAGTCCTACCCCCCTTTGCCCCAGACACATTTTAACCTCTGCTTTAAAAACAAGGGAGTCTCAGGACCAGCTGCTCCTGAGCCCTGGAATCCTTCACCCCGTGGTGGGGGCAGGAGAAACTCTGGGACTGCCAAATATTTCGGTGTATTTTGGCCCCTTTTCCATTTCTCCACTATCCCCACGTGGAGGACTTGACAGCAGAGGCAGCTTTTCCCACACCCCTGTCATCCCTTGGAAGGCTGGAATTGTTCTTTCCTGTATTTTTATCACTCACAAACCACCAGCATCTCCCTCCTCCTTCTCATTCCCTCAATTTAAACACCTCGATCTGCACACACCTCTTGTGAGCCACGAAGTTTTTGCAGGATCTCCCCCCCTCACCCCCCCCCGCAGCTCCTTGTTTTCTTTCCAGAGGTGATTCCTGCCCTGCTCCACCCATGGGCACCTCACTGAGCATCCCAGGACTCTGTGCCCGAGCCAGAGCTCAAATATTAATAAACTCAGCCCGAAATCGAGGGCATTGAAGTGTTTAACTTGTGTCTTTTCGCATATCGCACCCCCCCAAAATCCCCTCCCGCGTGCAGGGGCGCGGTGTTGCTAATTGAGGGGCACTTCAATTAGCAGGGAAGAAGGAAAAATTCCCACTGTGGAGGTGCAGCGGAGCCACCTCAGCTCCATCCTGGAGCCGCAGGGCTGGAATCGGGCTGAACTGCAGGTAATTAGTGCTGCAGAGAGAGAGAGAATAATTAGCACCGGCTCATTACTGCAGTGAAAGGCTCTGTGGACCGAAGCTGGTGCCCGGCACAGGGCTCAGCCCGGCCCCACATGGATTTCCAAAGGCACCGTTTTGCTTGGGAATTAGGGAAAACCCAGCCCGAGTGTCACTGCCTCGTTGTGTTCCAGGACCGCTCCTGTCTTCCCCTCCTTGTTCCCACCCCGCTCCAGCTCGTCCCGTGTCAGATCCCAGGGAAACTGTGACGAGCCGCACTTCTTCCCCGCAGGGAAAACGAAGCTTCCTGTGCAAACAACAATTCAAACAATAATCTGCTGCCAAAACTCCCTCCTTTTTGCCGGATAATCCCTCTCTGCGCTGGGTGGGGCCGGGGGTGGGTGTTTGGTCTCCCCTCTGATGTCAGAGCTGAGCGTGCAGAGCTGCTGGGCAGTGATCCCGTGCCATCGCTCGCTGGATTCCGGGTCCCTCCTGGGTGCAGGACACCCTCGGCGTCCAAATTTGCCCGTGGGATAAATTCCAGCGGCGCTGGGGGACACCAGGAGGGCGGGGGGGGGGGGGGGGGGGGGGGGGGGGGGGGGGGGGGGGGGGGGGGGGGGGGGAGGATTAGAAGGAAAGGAGTGCCAGAGGGAATGCCTGGGGCAGCCTGGCTGGGGGAGGTTGAAATCTTAGTGCCAGAGGGTGTTTAAAGTCACCTTGGGCTGAACACAAAGGCAGAGGCTCCCGGGGGTGTCCGGGGTGCGGCCAAACCCTCCGGGGATGCGGGAGTTGTGTAACCGCCCTATTTCTTGGAGGCAGCGACGTTATTGCGGGCATCTCCCCCCCTGGATCCGTCTCCCCTGGACCACAACCCTGCTTTGACTCCAGGGATATTCCTATTAACGGCTAAAGCCTCTCAGCCCCGGCACAAGCCTGATCAGCGGCTCCCCGGGATGGTTTTCGCTCCCGGCGTTTCCCTCAGCCACAGATGCTCTTTGTCCGGGCGCGGGGTGTGACCCTGGTTCGTTCCAGGCAGATGGTAGGGACAAAAAACCCCCAACACCTCAAATAAGGTCAGATTTTGCCTACAAACCCCATCACCCTGCGGTCAAAGCCCTGCCAAAGCCGGGTTTGGAGGGGAAAACGGACTCGGGGTGAATCGAAGTGCCAAGAATATCGATTGAATTCCTTATTCTCGATAGATCCCCAGCTGGGACGAGAGGAAATGTGAGGATTGCAACCTGCAGAGGTGCAGAAGGGGTGCATAAACTGGTAAAGAAGCCCTGAAGGGCCTGGTCAAAGGTCTGGCTAATCTCCCGTCCCCCTTTCCATCACGGAGGGCCGGAGATGAGTGTAGGATGCTCCAAGCCGGGCTCTCCTCCGGGACAGGGAGGTTTAATGTGCTCATTAACGTCACGGGGCGGGAGAAAAGCCTCAGAGGACAGCCAAGGATGCTGGAGGGAGGGAAATCGAGGTGACCGTGTCCCTCAAGAGCAAAGGAACGTCACCACGGAGGAATTCAGGCTGAAGAACGCGGGGAGAAAAAATGTGCCACCCCCTCCTCTGCCTTCCCAAATGCCTGGGGGGAGGAGGAGGAGGAAGGTGGGAAGGTAACTTAGGTGAAGATAGAGGTTGGGATCCACCCAACAGGGATGAATCCCCTCTGGAGCCCCCAAGGTGAGGATGGCCACGAGCGTGAAGTGGAAAGAAGGAAAACACGGGAAAGGCAAACCAAAATCCCAGTTATTCCAGTGAGAGGGACCAACCTGGCCGGTCCCACCCGCCCTGGGTGTTCAGTGATTTGTCAGTTCATTAGCAGAGGTGATGACAAGCCCAGCATCCAGCTGGGATCCAGGGGTGAGGAAGGGGCAAACCCCTCTCCCCTGTTCCCCAGCGATGCCCTCAACAGGGCCGTGCCAGCCGTACCTGCAGCCGCCACTGGCCCCAGTCACGCCCGGGGTGGGGACGGGAGGTGTCCCACGTGGTGGTGGCACCGTCCCCTCCTGGAAAAGCTCCCGCTGTCCCCGTGGCCACAGGCGAGAGGTAGGTGGGCACCTCGGGATGCTCCAACCCTCGAGCTTTCCCCTCCCCTGCTCTTTTTCACATCGTTATTAGACGTTGATGCCAAAAGAAGCCCTTTTGCCCTCTGGGAACCTCTCTCCTGCTCCAGCGCGGGTCCCTGGCCCTGCTCTCCGTCTCTCTCTCTCTCTCTTCTCTCTCCCGGGGACCAGCTCAGACCTCTCCACGTCACGGACAAGACCTGTCCCCGCTGGACCATCCGGAGCTTTATTGGGGATTAAAGGTGGCATCAGCCAGAAGGGCACATCCTCACTGCCCGGCGGGCGGGTGGGGGCAGGGGGTGGGTGGCCGCGTCCCCCCCTCCCTCCCCGGGGGCGAGCGGGGCACGGCCATGGGATGCCCCTCTCACCCGGCCAGCCCCGTTCCCTCTCGGCCCCCCGGCTGTTTTTAGGGCTCCCCCGGGGGAAGGGGGGGAATGGCGGCTCCCAAGCCTGCCGGGCGCCGCCACCGCTGCTGTGCCTGCCAAAATCCGTCCCCGGCCAATGACACGGTGGAGCCGAGAGAGGGGAGCCTTTCGGATGACATTGGCTGCGTTATCCCAAAGGGACCTTCCAAGGGTGCGGCTGGACTGGTTTGTTCCCCGTCTCTGCTCTCCCTCCACCTCTCCACGTGTGGTTAATGGCTCTTTTTCCAGATGCAGAGAGCGTTGGCGCTTCCATGCCCTGCCCAGGTGAGTCCTTGCAGGGGCTCGTGTGGGTGGGCAATGGGAAAGAATCAGCCTCCCCCCTTCCCGTCCCATTAAGGGGTCATGGAGTGACAGCATCTCCATTTTTCTGGAAAACCATGGAAATAGATCTTTTCCTGCCTCAGGAGAGTGAGGGAGATTGAAAGTGGGATGGATGGGAAGTGCAGGGAAAATTCCAGGTTTGGATGGATACGGAGGGGCCGGTGGAAACCCCAGCCCCGATTTCCTGGGACGGGATGTGCGAAACACAAACTCCCCCTCAAAATGACCTTCCTCTTCTCTCCGTTGCTCCCCCTCCTGTGTTTTTTTTATTATTATTATTATATTACTATTATTTTCCGCAGCCAGGGATTTCTGCTGAAGGATATCAGTTAATCAGATTCCGAGAAGCAGATGTTGGGTGATTTAGGAGGGAAAAAAGAGGCAACTTTCCAGTTCAATCCTCGGCCTGAGAGCAGGGGAAGAGCTTTGGAAAGGGGGGGTTTGTGGCTTTGGGATGGGCCTTTAATTTTGGTCTAAACAGAAAATGAGACACGGAAGGTGGTGGGGGGGCCTGGGGACAGATGGGGCACCTCCCTCTGGTGTTGGGACAGACAGACATCAGCACATTTTGGGCCTTTAAGGCAGGAAAAGGAACCTCAGAGCCCTGCTTAAAACAGGGCTGAAAATCCCCTTTCCACTGTCCCTGTCTCGACCCTGGCCATGATGTGTTAATTGTCCCATCATAGCTCTGTGCCTCAGTTTCCCCTCAAGGGATGATGCAGAGGGGCTCGGTTTGACGTTCCTGGAGGCTCCAGAGCAAAGCCAGATTTCAAAATTCAGTTCCAAGCCGTATTTCAAGACATCCAAATGCCTTCTGCAACCAAAAATCTTGGGATGAAGACGTCCTCCAAGCAGGGGCTGGGGAACTTTCTTGCCCAGCAGTATTACCAGTTAAGCACTTAATGTTTAAAATACCAAGATCATCTCATGGGGCTGCCTTAGGATGCAATTCCATGGCCAGTTTTAGCTGCTCTGAATTTGTCCCACTGCCAGGAGAAACTCCTGGGCAGGTGGGATACCCCTCTGTGCTCTCCCCCCAGGCTGGAGGTGTGATGGGTCAGGTCGGTTCCCCCATCCACTGAACACTA
>NW_020956936.1:109257-115947 GCF_003031625.1 Empidonax traillii
TGGGGACACAGCGGCTGTCCCTGCGCACCTGCCAGAGCCTGTCTGGGAAATAACCCACCCCAGGGCCTGGAAGGTGCTCTCAGAGTGACCTGTGTGCTCAGCCCCACTCAGCATCGCCTCCCTGTCCCTTCCCTTGCAGATCCTCATAGCGTGGGAAAGGCTCGAGCTGCCGGCGCCGGATCCGGGGATTTGCGCTGCTAATCTGATTAGTGTATGATGGACGTGTCCAGTTGGAAGGAGATGGAGGTGGCACTAGTCAGTTTTGACAACGCCGACCAGATCGTGGAGGATCCCTGTTATTCAAACGACCTCAGCCCCGCCGGGCAGTCGCGCAAGGGCCACCCCAGCTGCGCCAACCTGCTCTCCAACCTGCGCATCCTCATCAACAGCGAGAACGCCAACAATGAGACCATCTTCTCCAGGTTCTCCGCCGAGTTCAGCGACCACCTGGTGGGGGAGAGGGTGGGCATGGATGAGGGGGACCAGCGGGTCATCATCAACATCGCCGGGCTGAGGTTCGAGACGCGGCTCAAGACCCTCGACCAGTTCCCCGAGACCTTGCTGGGGGACCCGGAGAAGAGGATGCGCTACTTCGACTCCATGAGGAACGAGTACTTCTTCGACAGGAACAGGCCCAGTTTTGATGGGATCCTGTACTATTACCAGTCCGGCGGGAAAATACGGCGCCCGGCCAACGTCCCCATCGACGTCTTCGCTGACGAAATCACCTTCTACGAGCTGGGGGATGAGGCCATGGACCAGTTCAGGGAGGATGAAGGGTTCATCAAGGATCCTGAGACCCTCTTGCCAACCAATGACTTTCACAGGCAATTCTGGCTGCTCTTTGAGTACCCCGAGAGCTCCAGCGCAGCCCGGGGCGTAGCTCTGGTCTCCGTCCTGGTCATCGTCATCTCCATCATCATCTTCTGCATGGAGACCCTGCCGGAGTTCCGGGAGGAGAGGGAGTTCAAGTCTGCCCAGGAGCTTTCTAGGAACGTGACGGACACCTTGCTGTCCCACAGCACCTTCACGGACCCTTTCTTCGTCATAGAGACCGCCTGCATCGTCTGGTTCTCCTTCGAGCTCTTCGTGCGCTTCATCGTGTGCCCCAGCAAGACCGAGTTCTTCAGGAACATCATGAACATCATCGACATCGTGTCCATCATCCCCTACTTCGTGACACTCACCACCGAGCTGATCCAGCAGAGCGAGCTCAACGGGCAGCAGAACATGTCCCTGGCCATCCTGCGGATCATCCGCCTCGTCCGCGTCTTCCGCATCTTCAAGCTGTCCCGCCACTCCAAGGGGCTGCAGATCCTGGGCCAGACCCTCAAGGCCAGCATGCGGGAGCTGGGCCTGCTCATCTTCTTCCTCTTCATCGGCGTCATCCTCTTCTCCAGCGCCGTCTACTTCGCGGAGGTGGACGAGCCGCAGTCCCACTTCTCCAGCATCCCCGACGGGTTCTGGTGGGCCGTGGTGACCATGACCACGGTGGGCTACGGCGACATGTGCCCCACCACGCTGGGCGGCAAGATCGTGGGCACCCTGTGCGCCATCGCGGGCGTGCTGACCATCGCCCTGCCCGTGCCCGTCATCGTCTCGAACTTCAACTATTTCTACCACCGCGAGACGGAGAACGAGGAGAAGCAGATGCTGCCCGGGGAGGTGGAGCGGCTCCTGGCCAGCGTGGCCACGGGCAGCGGCAGCATGGAGTCCCTCAACAAGACCAACGGGGGTTACCCCCGGGACAAGGCCAAAAAGTGACGCCCGAGGCCGTGACTCGAGGACTGGGCCCTGTCAGGTGGCGTTGGAGGGAAAAGGTATCCAAACATCTGCACGCTCTGATTTAATTAATTTATTTATTTTTTAAAATCAAATATGCTGCTGCTTTTTTTTTCTTTCTTTTCTTTCTTTTTTTTTCTTTTTTTTTTTTTAATTAGATGTTTTTCAATCTCTTGATTTCCTGTGGCTGTTCAAATAAATACCATCTTTGTTATCTCTCTGCCCTGCCCATCGGCCTGGTGGTTTGGTTTTTTTTTTCTTATTTGATGCTCATCTGCTTTGACATTTCTTGTCCCCTGTCCACGTGTTAAAGTGGAATTCTCCCACATTCAGAGGTTTCCCCCACTTACTGGAGAGGAAAAAAGGGCAAAATGATATGAAATGCTTTGCTTGGTGGCACCCAACTGTCCAGGGAGGAAGGTGGATCCAGCTCCCTGTTTCTTTAATCCATTTAAAAAGTTCCTCCTCCATCCACCACTTCAGATCGGGGGGGTCTGACCGAATTCCCAGACCTGGGGCCGCTCTGCCTGAAAAATAAGCCGGCAAAAAGAAATTAGAAGGGATATTTTTAGCTGGCTGAGTTCCCCTGGTCTGCCTGACTAATTAACTTTGCTGGGCACAGCAGTGATGGATGGGCCCAAACCAGCAGGTGAGGGGATTAGACAGGCAGGGATGGTGACCAGGAATGGTCATGAGGAACATCCAGGACTCCGGCGTTTGTGGCGGAAAACCGAGCTCTGAGAGAGGTAACGGGATTTCCCCTGCAGCAAAATGGCCTTTCTCCTGCAGCAAATGCTCAGTTTGGGGGTTACCTGATGTTCAGACACGTTTGGGGACGAGCCACTGTGACCTTGTAGTCCTTATTGCCACTTCTGGTTGCTGCAAAAGCGGCCCAGAGAAAATCCGTGGGGAAAACAAGGCCCGATTGTTTCCCTCGGTGTGAAAAGGCACTTCTGGTTTGCTGAAACCCTGCAGATCTCCAGTGGCACTGCGAGGGGAGAAGCCAGCAGCAGCTCATTTTGCCTTTCTCTCCAGTGCCAGCAGGTTTTCTTCTGACAAAGACATTTTGTTGCCACTTCACTGCCTCACTCAGCTGGTTTTTTTTTTGGACGTCTCTGCCTTCATCAAATCACAGTTTCTTCTTCTCCCATCCGCTGTTATCCCACATCTGCTCCCTTTGGCGTCTCATCTCTTGAACATTCCACCACCCCTGCTTTGCAGCTTTGCTCAGGAAGCAGAGGGGAAACAGGGATTGGCTTTTGTTATTCCCAGTGTGATGGGAAATGCGAGTTTGGGCTTGCTGGGATTTCCCACACACACCTTGTGGCAGAAACCCCACGGTTCTGATTGGAGGGGGTTGCTGTTGGGGTTTTTTTTGGTGCATTGTCTTTCTGCAATAAAGGTGTTTTGCATCCCAGGGGATGGATCAGAGACACGACAAGCACAAATCCTCTTCCATCTGGGACAAATCCCCCTTTTTGTCTGCCCTCCCTGTTTGTTTCTTTCCCCACCCCTCCACCATCCTTTTCTTTTCTCCATCCCTTGCAAACCCCCTACAGTCATCTCAGACAGGAGAAGCTGTGAGAGCTGTTGGATTTCCTCCCCACTGTGTCCGAGTTCTACTCATTGTGGGGGATGATTGGAGGAGGCACAGCTGGGAACAGCTGGGAACATCCCCAGCTCCTCCCCATTTATCTCTCAGCTCTCTCCACCAGATCTTCCACATCCCTATTTTCCTTTCACAACAGCCTCTCTTTCCTTTTCCTCTGGAAAATTTAAAACTTTTTACCTTCTTTTAATATTTTTCATGCTCCCCCTCACCCAGATTCTCTCCCAGCCCCTCGAACCTGAAGCACTTTTGTTGATTATTCCTTGGGAAATATTCAGCCATGAGCTCATCCCTCCTTCTGCTCCCTCAGCAAACACAGACCATAATGGTGCTGGGATGGATGGGTGGGTGGATGGATGGATGGATGGATGGATGGATGGATGGATGGATGGATGAAAGGATGAACAACCTGATTCTTATTCACTTGTAAACTTTATCCTCAAATAAAGGAATAAATGCTTCAAAGTCTGGCATGCAGGAAACATTGTTTATTTGGACTCAGCTTTTTGTTCTTGGCTCTGTGCTGCTCCCAGCTGGGAATTCTGTCCGGTCCCCAGCTGGGAATTGTGTGTGGGAGGGCTGAAGGACAGGACTTTATAGAATCCCAGAAGGGTTTGGGTTAGAAGGGCCTTAAAGCTCATCTCATTTCATCCCCTGCCACGGGCAGGGACACCTCCCACCAGCCCAGGTTGCTCCAAACTCCATCCAACCTGGCCTTGGACCTTTCCAGGGATGGGGCAGCCACAGCTTCTCTGGAAAACCGATAATTATAAATCTCCAGTTCTGTGAGAAAAAAACCTCTGCAGAGATTTCCCCAGCCAGGTCCAAAAGGAACCCCCGATTTATGTCACAAGGATGGGGTCAGAGCCATGAAACCCCTCCAAGACTCCTTAACTTCCTTCCTATTTATCCTAAAGAGGAGGAGAACCAGGCTGGGAATTCAAAGTGCCAACAATCAGCTGGTGCTTGATAAAAGCCCGCGGGAAACCCCCATTTTCCTGCACAGTTTGCAGTTTGGTGCCTTCCCAAATGCAAGCCCAAAGCTCAGAGCTCAATGAAATCCCTAAAAAGCTCTCAGTCCTGTTCTGGACTCAAGCCCTGAGGAGCCAATCATTCCTGCCCTCCCTGACTGAATTCCCTCTGGAAATTTTGCCAAAGGAAAAGCCAAAAGGCAGGCAAGAAATCTCCCTTCTGCTTTATCAAAAAAGGGTGTTTCCTGGGTGCTTTTTACCCCTGGAACAAATCAGAACCTGTGGCCAGGCGTGAAACATTTGGTCACCCAGAAACATCTCCCTCCTCCTGGGAGCAGAATTTCCCGGGAATCCCAGAACAGTTTGGGTTGGAAGGGACCTTAAAGATCCCCCGGAGTCACCCCCTGCCATGGGCAGGGACACCTTCCACTAGCCCAGGTTTCCCCAAGCCCCGTCCAACCTGGCCTTGGACACTTCCAGGGATGGAGATCCAGCTCCCAGGAGCTCAGATTTTGCCAGGAGATGGCACTCCAGGACAGACATTCCCTGCTGGAGCCAGTCCAGACCTGTGTTTCCCTCTCTCTGGTTCATGCTTGGAAGCTTTCAGCTGGTTTATTCCTTTATTGCACGTGTGTCCATGGATGTGAGAGGGGTTTTCCTGGCTGGGGGGGGGGGATGATCCCATGGAGGAATCCCATTCCAGGGGGTTGTTTTCCAGGGGCTCTCGGCACTGGTGCAGGATGGCCACGCCAGGAGGGTTTAGGATCTGCCTCCTGGCACAGCATTTAGGGACAAGGATCAGCATCCCACTCACTCAGAGCACTCCCACAGCCCCTGGGGGCTCCTGCGGGTCTTGTCCAGCACAGCAGGAATGAAGAAGCAGCAGGGACTTGGATTCCTCTCCCAGCTTCCACAAATATATATATATATTAACAGTTTTATGAATTATTATGGGTTTTTTCTTTACTTTTCCCCCTCCTGTATTGCTCTGGGATCCATTTCTAGGTGTTTTTGGTTTTTTTTTTCGTGATGTTCACAAGTGCCACAAACTCACCCAGTTGGGCAGATGTTGCAGGGCTTTTCCCTTGTAAATAAAAAGCAAAAATTCTGTTGTGTGACACAAAAAAACCCCCAACAAACCACCCTAAATAGAATCAACCCGGTCATCGCAGAGGTTTCTTTTTATGAATTTTATTTTTATAATTATTATTATTGTTTTGGGGAGTTTGGTTTTGTGGGGGGCTTGTTTTGTTTGGGGTGTTTTTTGTTTTGTTTGGTTTGGTTTGGTTTGGTTTGGGGTTTTTTAATGAATTTTGTGGGGGAGGAACAAGCGCAGAGAAGCTTTTGCCTGGCCTCAGACACCAAATCCCAGCACAGTGTCTGCCACAGCCACACAGGGGGGTCCTTTTGGAGGGGAGAGAAGCTTGAGAAATAGAAATAGGTGTTGGTGTAGCACCAAAACCCCACCCAAACCCCAGAAAACCCCACTGAAACCCACCCAAACCCCACCAAGGCTGGACCTCCCCCAAGAGCGAGGCCTTCCTGCCCCAGCACCAAACTCCAAGGGTCCTCCAAGATCATTTCTGCACAAGGAGCACCCAAACCCAAAATGAACTTCTGTGTTCAAGCCCTGCTTCTTCCTGAAAGGCTCCCAGTGATTTTTAGAGGGTTTTTTTTGCCGTAAATGCTGATTATTGTTCTTTATTCTTTGCCTTTATTGTTGCTGTAGGAAGCAGGAGAGAAACTCGAGTGACACACGAGTTTCCCACAATGCATTTGAAGAGCAGAACTGCAAACACGTGTCCAAGATCACTTTTAGTGACACATTTAATGGCCTTTAATGTCCCCTTCTCCTCTCGAATTCACCTGACAGAAAGAGAAGCCCCAAAAACCTCACACGGTGCCTGAACCTCAGGGAGATGCCGAGGCTGGAAAACATTTTCCTGCATCCCAAAGACCCACAACTGGCACAACACGGTTCCAGCCAGCTCTGCTTCAGCCTCTTCCTGCCTGAAATCTGGGGGAAGCTGTCCCTTAATTCCCCACAGCTACATGATATGGATTGGATTTAATTGTGGGTCAGATTGGATCATTTAATCGGGTCAGATTAGATCATCCTGATAAGCCTCGATTGGGCAGCATCACCACAGGAATTATCATTGCAGAACTGATTTATCCAGCGGGAATGGCAGAGAAAAAGCAGCTCTGAGGGTGCTGCAGAGGGCTGGGATGTGGGACAGTTTGGACACGAGCTGCAGGTTTGGGTGTTGATCAAAACGCTCCCCTCGCAATGAAGTTTCTGCCCCTCTGATTTTTTTTTTTTTTTTT